>NC_087201.1:18078086-18095075 GCF_015104395.2 Macrobrachium nipponense | reverse complement strand
TTTGAAATTGTTTATCCTAGAGCAGCCCTCTTACTTTTCGAGAACTCATCTTAACCACATGCAATAGAGAGATGTTTTGAGTCGCTACCCAATTTATTTATTATATTATTAAGGGCGAATGTTAACAAACCAGCTACCAATTCTAAAAATTTTTTTATTCCATTTATTTCCTTTTTTTGTACAAAGTTTTGCGAAAATGTTTTTCCAATATTTGAGTTTGTTATTTCAGTATTATTTTCTTATAATGAGCATAATAATTTTCAACACAATAAACATAATAACAATTTACTTAGGCAAATCATATGATGTTAATGATAATTTCTGCAGTTCTAAAATATTTTAGATATGTTTGTTTTGTATTTGTACTAAAGGTATTAAAAGTTACAACTTACAATTGTTGCAGAAATTGACTGTAAAAGGACACTAAACTCAAGTATAAACACTTTGCAACTATCTGCATTTGTTTAAGGAAATGGGTGTGCGAAATGTAATTGAATAATAAATTTTATATATGTATTTGTAGCTGTGATTACAATTGTGAAATTATACTAATGATCGTATTTGATATTGTTCCCCATTTTGTAATTGAAGTTATAATTGTAATTCGATAACAGGTCAGGTAATTATGATTCTAATTGTAATAGACATAAAGCAAACGTAATTACCCCTAACCTTCTTATTATTACATAAGATATGCGACAGTAGCTACTTCATACGAAATGGATAAGCATAAAAATAATGGGAACAAAAATAAATTTTTTTTTATGTATACAAGGGAGAAAATTGATTAGAAATTCAGTGATTTTTCCACGCACTTCGGCTTCTCTCGGGGCACCTGTGTAATTAATTGTTCAATCTTTAATCGACTTAACCTTTCTCGGGATCTATGGGGTTCATGTCTGCACCCATATTGCCAGTCAACCAATTCAAATCCTCTCGACATTGAAACCATTCCTGGACTATTCTGGCCGAATGGATGGGGCAGCTGTCATGAATGAAAATGACGGGACTAAGTGGAAAGGGATAATTCCGCTGGTGAAGTGAAGGGAGGAGGAAATCCTGAAGAATATTAACGTATTTTCACTGATGAAAACCTCAGTCCTTGGTGATATCACATATACCATGTAAGGAAATCCAGGCCCACACGTTTACGGTTACAAGCCACTCCTGGCCACTTCGTAAATGTTTCCTTGGTATTATCTGAAGGAAAACAATTTGAATTTTTTTTACAATTTACGCGTTGCTTTCCGTAACATGGAAAAAAGTATATCTTAGTTTTACATACCACTGAGCTTATTAACAACTCTCCTAGGGCTGGCCCGAAGGATTAGATTTTTTTTCGTGGCTAGGAACCAATTGGTCACCTAGCAACGGGACCTACAGTTTATTGTGAGATCCGAACCACACTATATCGAGAAATGAATTTCTATCACCAGAAATAAATTCCTCTGATTCCGCGTTGGCCGAGCCGGGATTCGAACTTCGGACCACCGAACTGGCAGCCAAGCGCGAAAACCACTCGTCCAGCGAGGAAGTGTAACAGGGAAAATAATGATATATCGTTTGGGGAAATGTAATGCTAAGTAACAACCCCTGCATTATGATAATGTTTGCATCCTCCAACCTCTTATACACTAAAACAGCTCGAAAGCGGATTAGTGGAATTCACGTTAAGAGAGGAACAGCACCACCTTTAGTAAACAGTGTTTCAAACAGACAATTAACAATTTTTCATTATGAAGACATCAGAATTTTAAACGTTATCAATGACAGTAATGACCTGAGATGTTGCAATGCCAGTAACAGCCAACCAATCAATCAGTCCCACTAATCGTGTGATTTAATATATCACTTTGTTCAGTGATAACGATTATCACTGGCTACAGCACCCTATTACAACGCTAACAACTTTGTCACGCAATCATGGCTAGACTGAGGTGTTGTATAAATTTTGATAGGTTATCTGTCCTCTGCTAGTAGTATTCGTTATTGTCTACAAATGTCGCTCTACAGAAAGTGGGCTTTCAATACGTGCTGTTGCACGCTCTTAACGTCTCCCCTACAACAGTAAATAAATGGAAAGGAAAACCTCATAGAATTCCTGCCAGGAAGGAATTTCTCGCCGAACGGCATTGTGCTGATAGGCTTGCCTTTGTTCAACAGTTTGTGGGGAGGATATGGAATTTGGTCTCGAGTCGTATGCAGTGACGAAGGTCTTTTACTAGCAGAAGTCACGGCAGAATACATAACTGAAGATCGAGTGATATAAGGTTGAGTTTCTATAATCATTAATAACAGACTATAATAATTATAAACAAGGGTAATATTATAATCAAAAGATAATAATTTGTCAATAACCATGTATTTACAAGGGAGAGTGAGTTTAACCCAATCCTTCTTCTTGTAAATGTTGTTGTATTCAGAAAATCTACAGTACTATAATATATTGGGATAATTAAAAACACTAAAAACACACAGTCATTAAAGATAAACAAGAAAATATTTCAAGTGGAGCTTTTCGTTAGCCATACATTCTATCCACGAGCATATCTAGTACTTCGTCCACTCATCGGGGTCGCAACAGGCCCACCTTACCCCTAGTCCCCCACCCATTCAGTTGTAGTAAAGCCAGAATGAGGACATCGGTAGAGCAAAAAGCAAGAAGCTCGTCAGTTTGAATTACATTTTAGAATTCCAAAACCTGTAAGACGGCTTAACAAGAACTCAATCCCCGTCGCCACTCCCCTCGCCCCCCCCCCGAAAAAAATATATATGCATATATTAGTTTTTAGTCAAGATTGGAGGGTGTTGATGACATCAAAACTGCATACTTAGCGCAGTGGTATTTCTAGATGACATGTCACTTTAAATTAGCTAATATGAGAGAGAGAGAGAGGAGCTAAGGTGTCGGACACTTTCAACACGTTCACTGATTTTTTGGGTATGTTCAATGATGTGCTGCTGCTCTTCTCTTTATAGCTTCGTATTATATTATTGGTAGGACACGCACTGCAACCGATACTATAAACTTCGCTTACGTGATAAGGTTAAAATATCTTGTTATGATGTTCGTGATTCTCTCCAATACCAATATAACTAGAATTTTTATCAAATTTAAGTATTGCGTAATGAATATGACCGATATATAATAACAGACACGGTGGTAAGATAACGTCTTAGACGAAAGTTAAATGGAATCTTAATAAACAAACTTATATTAAAAGTGAGACAGTAATCTTAGTTACAGCGATATAACCTGCTCAGATTTCTTTTTTTTTCTTTTACTCCGTGTGTGTGTGTGTCTTTCTTCAACCATACCTAATGATTCCTCCCACTGAAAGAATTCAAGAGCTTATTGGTGGAACTCTTGCTAAGAGAGGACGAGTCCTCCCCCCATCCCCCTCAGTAAACACTGTTACCATATAATTTTTCGAAGTCCCTCAAGAAGGTGTACCAGGGAAACCTGTGTCCAACTGTACCTCGGGACCATAGAGTTTAGCACTCTTATATAATTCACATACATGTGCAGGGAAATAAGGATCGCCTTCCTTGATAAGTATGTGGACTGTCGAGCAAAATTAATTTTTTTGTATATAAGAAAGATACATATAAATGCAGGCCTATGTTATTAAAAGAAGCTCAACCCATCCGTTCTATTTATTACAGTTGGAAAGGATCTTACTGATCAGTTCAAACACGTTCTAGTACTGATGATGTATATATTAAAAAAGGATCTCATAATAACTAACATTCATTAGGATATCCACCCTTACTATCAACGACATTAATGACCTACAGCTTATTGTGGGATCCGAACCACATTATATTGAGAAATTAATTTCTAGACACCAGAAACAAATTCCTCTTATTCCATCGAACTCAGACCAACCGAATCGGTAGGCAAGCACATAAACCACTCGTTCAACGAGGAACTGGGTACGATCTAGTAATTAATCTGCGTCTATCACCTCGACATTTTCTTCAACCCGGAAGAGGGGTCCCAAACTTATTGTAAAGATGGAAAGATATGAAGAGGGTGAATGAAATGAGAATTTATAGAGACACTCCTACCAAAGATCCGTTTACTTTGCTCTTGGGCAGCTTCCCTCGAAGAAAATTAGTGGGACTATCCACTTTTTTTTCAGCTCTATAGATAATTCTCAGTTACCTGCAACCTATTATGTTCAAATAATGGTGCTGAAGTAATTTTGCCCGAGGCGTTGAAATGGAAAGCAGATGAATGGGTTGCTATTTTCCTATCTGCCATCAAAGAGAAGATGATATTTCGGGGTAATGTATTGTAGGGGAGACTACATTGCAATTTCATGCATGTTAGAAGCAAGCCCGGGTCACACTAATGGTTGTATGGGTCGCGTCAGGTCCTCATGTTATGGAAAAATAACATTACAGAATAACAACTTACCTTTTCTTATGTATTCTTGACTATTTTTTTATTGAATTTTATGGATTAAGAAACATACGCTTTCGTCCCTTTGCATTTTCCTGCGGAAAATCACGAGAAATTAATTTCATGTATTTTGAAGCTGATAAATACATATCTGGTGTTCTTCATGCATTTCTTCTCTCTCCTACCTTCTCCTCTCTCTCTCTCTCTCCTTATTTCTTCCATCTCCTCCTCCCTTTGCTCCTTGCGTTTGATATCATATGACATTAATCTTTATAATTGTTAATGTCTCTCTGACATATCACGTGCCATCACGCACAAACATAATACATATGTATGTATACATATACATATGCAATTATATATAAATGTATGTATAGTATTAACTGGGGGGTGGTCTCTGTCCACTCATTGCTGACTCATTACCCTTCGATGAACATCTACCGACTTCTGGATGGTTGGGTGATTAGCTCCATTTGCTCTCATGTCTTATCTCTCATTTGCTTGTCTTTCGTTATTTTCACCCTTTGCGTTTTATTCTCATTTATGGACTACATGTCTGCTTCGTTTTGTTATCTTTTGATTATTTCCATCATCATTCACTCTAATTTTGTTTTTCATTTCTATATCACATTTTCACTGTGCGTCTGTCTGTCTGTGCTCGCTTGTCTTTTTCGTTATTCAACCCTATCTTTTTTCTCTTTTCTTTTTTTTTAATGCATAATTTTCCATTATGTTCTTGAACCGAATGATTTTTTTTTTTTTTTTTTTTTTTTTTTTTTTTACACAAAATCTACTACGACATCTCATGAACCGTAAAATCTATATCTATTTTCAAAGGCAAAAATCTAACCATTGCCCTTTTTTTTTTTCTTTTTTTTTTTTAAATAGGTTAGAGATAGTTGCTCGTCTAAATAAGACGAAAGTGGCATTTGGCAACCCAGCAGCATCAGGCTGGTCGGTGGAAGCCGCTCTGAGGGTGTTGTATCCCTTAACGAAAATTGCACGTCAGACGCTAAAGATAATTATGTTGCTAACGCGTAGCTGTCACTTAGCTACGGCAGTTACATTAATACTTATGCCGAAGTCTGTAAGAGGAAGAGCGCTGCGTACTCTATCGAACAGTGAGATATGTTTTGTAGGTTCAGGTATAACAAATCATTCTGCGCTTTCATTCATTCAAAGCAAATTGCCATGACGAACATTAAGGAAAACCTTTATACAGAATTTAAGAAAATAACGAGAAAACGAGACAAAAAAGAAGAGAATAGTGAGGAGAAATAAGAAAACCCGCCGTATTTAGTGCCTCCTCTTCTATGTCCTCCTAATCGCAATGACCATTGTCCCCTGTATTGAAATAGCCCTGTGGATGATTGAGCTGACCATTTAGAGTTCGCGATGGTATCGTCCGTATCGAACTCGTGATAGTATCTTCTTTGATAGCATGCTAGTGGGAGTACATCTCCCCAGCGCAGGAATGAGAGAGTTATTCCACTTGGGTATGAAATTTCGGCAATAAACAAAGTAGTTTATGGCATATGTATTTACACTTAGTTCTTGTAAACACATACACACACAAATACTATATATATATATATATATATATATATATATATATATATATATATATATATATACACACATATATTACTTGATAAATGTGTAACTGCATTAAGTACAATGACCTCTTAACTTATAGAATACTTTCCACTGCTTGTCACTACAGAGACTGAGACCCTCATGCAAGAATATTTGAACATAAAGCAAATGGGATGTCTGGATTTCAGGCTTTGTAGTGGCAGACATATACAGAAAGTGTAACGAATTCGAGGTATACACACACACACACATACATACATATATATATATATATATATATATATATATACATATATGTGTGTGTGTGTGTGTGTGTCTGTGTGTGTACATACTTACACTACCATTCGTCCATATTGATATCGAAAGTACTCTATTCTTTTTTTGCAATTAGTTTACCTTCTTACCTTGTCTCCTCTTCCCTATTTGATCTAAGCACAAAATAATTATGAGTTTACCTTGTTCTTGGAAGCAAAATTATATTTTCTGATTTTTTTCAAACTTATCGTTCTTCAATTATTATTGTGGAAATTCATTAACAAATAGTAAAATTAATAAACGCATTTTCGGTCACCCACCTAATTAATGTAGGTGGGTGAACGAACATACTTTAGCTTGTCGGTGAACACTGAAGAATTTATGTCTTCATATTAAACGTGTTTATATAACGGAAAGGACGATGCACTCTGACTATTTCTCATCAACCACCATTTGGTAGTTTGAGGCGACACCAATCAGTTGAATCATTAACGGCAGAGAAGAGGACCATCACCGAAGCGATCCACATAAAGCCGGCTGGAAATGTTTCTGGAAGGCTCCGATAGTTTGGCAGCATTTTTCAGTGTAATTTTAATTTTGGGCAACTGCATTTCTAAGACAGGGGAGGAAGGGAGCTGGATTTACGTTGAAGCTGTAATTATTGTAATTCCGTTGTATTTGGCGTAATGACTAAATGTTATTAGTTTACGTAAATCATAATATCCATAAAACTGACAGTTTCGTACACTTCACAATTGATCATAATTCCATACTGACTATTTTATTTCAATCTCGAAGATAATGGTTTTACCCGCCCAACTTGTACCCTGTCGTTTAGGGTCCTTGGCAAGGAGTTAAGGACTACTCACAAGGGGAGCGTTCTATAGCAACTTCACTCAGACCAACAGATGTAACAACGTGCATGTATATAAGGGGGAGGGGGTGGGGGAGGTGGTGGTTTGGTAAAGGGGATTGGGGATGTTGGAGTAGAAAATAAGGAACTTGTTGAAGTATTTAACGACACCGAAAACAGTCGTCAGATAAATGCTTGTTGTGGATTGTTTGCTCTAATTAATTTTTGTATTGTGCAGAAGCTCGTACCTAATGACCTGTCATCATGGTTCTTATCTATGTTTTTTTTTTATTATAAAAAAAATAAAACAACACATTACATTTCAATGATTTACATTACTTGAATGATTCTCTCAATAAAAACAAATAAATATAAACTTAGATAACATTTTGCTAGAAAAACAATAATAAATCAAAATCAAAACGTATGGTTTACTTTTAGTTACTTATTGGAAATATTGCTTGTATATATATATATATAGATATATATATATATATATATATATAGATTATATATATATATATATGTGTGTGTGTGTGTGTGTGTGTGTGTGTGTGGTGTTTGTGTATGTGTGTGTGTGTGTGTGTGTTAATATACATCCATTTGTGATTTTAATTTATTTTTCAAAGGAACAATTTTATTTAGGCAGCTATTGTTGTGTTCATAACACATCCACAAAAATACAAATAGTCGGTGATCAATGAAATGGCGAGAGAGAGAGAGAGAATTCATTGCCTTCATAAACGACGCTCTTGAGGAAAACAGAGCTTGTTACTCATGGTTTATGCTATGCATATAGATGATACTGATACGACGTACTACCTACGATTCCAAGATTGATTATTAATATTCATTATTATTATTAGTCCCCCCACTCTTATTTTCTTTCATTAAATTTCGTCAACTCAGAATTCTCATCCTTGCTTCTTCTGTGCCTAAATTCACCCTTTATCTATTTGAACCGATTGTCAAGATCCTTCTCCCTTTCAAAGTCTTTGTTGCAAAGGAGTGTTCAGCCACCACTTTCATTTCACCTTCAGTTTATTAGCCTGGTGATTATTTCTCCTGGCAACAAAAATCCTGCATCTCCTTTGTGCTTTCCGGATGACATTTTATTTGAAGGCCATGCAATACATTGTCACGGAAACGTCCTCACTTTTTCTTAAGGAATTCCTCACTCCCAAGTCTCCCTTTTTGTAAGTCTCTCTCTTCCCTCAGTTTATCTTCGTTTCCTCCTAAATCTCTTCCTCCTTAGATGTTTAATCTTAGTGTTCAGTCTACGTCCATCATAGAATTACATGAAGAGGAACTCTCCACAAAATGAACCAGAAATCATCAGAAATAATTGGAAATGTTTTGATTTGATATTTATTGCACATAATATTCCTTAAAATACTGAAAATGTGTTATAGCTTCTCTTCATGACAACATGGATTATGGGTTTAGATAATTCAAGTGCCAAAATTTTCACCCATTTCTTCGACTTCCAGTTCACTATCTATCCATCTATCTATCTATCTATATATATGTATGTGTGCATACATGTTCCAGCATAAGTGTGAATTTTATGTAACATACCTGTGAAAAATGAAATGGAAGTAAGAGCACAAGAAGATTGGAGGGAGCTTTATTTTTATCTACATTATTCCATAGGCGCAGATGATTTGCACAGAGGCTTGTAAAGAAATGGCCGAACGATCTATTATGCAAATGGTGCAAGTCCCTTATAACGCAGTGAAAGTTGGAGATAACTGGAAGAGAAAATACCTCCTCTCCCCTGTGCCTTATTAGCTCTTACAGCAAAAATATATCTTGTCTATGCTGCATCATCTACGCAGAAAATCAAACGAATTCATAGTATTCAGATGGGTGTAAGGATCTTTGTTTATTTTCAATCATTTGGTAACAAGAACTCACAGCCATTGTCAACTTACGAGCGTTCAGAGCTCGCAGTTAGACATGTGGACAGGTCAGAAAGGTGAAATTTAATAAAGAAGAATAAATCATGCTAGCTAAAAGGACTACCACCACATTGTCAATGTAGGGAAGGTATAAATGAACATATCTCATCCATTCAAATAATAAGCGAAGCTTTCTAACTCGCATGTAATCCTGCAAAAATATTTTACCATAATATTGAATTAACTTAAAAAATTTTGTGTGACTTCCAAAGCATAAGAATTCAGAAGCTAAGTAAAGCAAAAACATAAAGCATAATGTCTGGAAAGCAATCAGCCATGGGACTCGCTCAGTAACAGACATGAAACTGCGCTCTTACAAAAAGATAGGTTGCAATGCAACAAATAGGATGCAGCGCTGATGGAAAACTGTGAAGGGAAACAAAAAGCTTTCCTACATATAAAATGAAGACTCACCCGTGAGGATATCAGGGACTCACTGTTATTTCGGCTGAACTGGAAGGAGGTCGATATTCAATGATAAATAACGGAAAAACGCATTATTTGTGTACCATGCATTGTCTCTTTTTGGAACTCTTGTAAACCATAATCTCACTGCTTGAGCATCTACTGTAATTATAGGCTTTAATATGGACCTATCAATCTTTAACTAGAATACACATTATGTTCGTCTCTTGAGTCATATATATACATCTACTCTAAGCTATATCTTCTCAAGTGTTCTGGCAATATAACAAAGACCACGATTAAGGGTATATGTGGAATTGTATTGAATCCCAAATATGAATAAACTCATTACCACATTTCAAAGGGTCTAAAGCGAACATATCTGCATCGTAAGGTTTATTTGTAATCAGTTTCCATTTTATGAAACCTTTCTCTTACACATGTTTCAATATGGAATTGTGTTCCATTTACTGGGGGTAGGAAGAAGTAAAAAGTCCTATTTCAATCGAATTCTCTCTCTCTCTCTCTCTCTCTCTCTCTCTTTATCATATATATATATATATATATATATATATATATATATATATATATATAGCTATATATATATATATATCTATATATATATATATATATATATATATATATAGCTATATATATATATATATATATATATATATATATATATCTATATATATATATATATATATATGTGTGTGTACATTTTTTACAGGGAACTGAACAGATGTTTTTGGACCCTGAACTGTGTCTACAGTTTCCAAAGGCGTGTATGCTGTAAAAAATAGTTGGCGGGCATTCACATTTTTTTTCAGCTTTTTCCCTCCCTGTCTGTTTTATGTATTCAACCGATTCCCTTTCATTTCATGTGCTGCTAGCGCTCTCTTGAAGTTTACATAAGTTATCGGTGCGGTTGCGTAAATAAAGGAAACTAAGCTTTCGACCTTTCAAAAGGCCTGTGATATTCACGTTGCCTGGTTGTCACAATAATATATGCAGAGCCTCGACCACGGAACGAAACCAAATGGGAGCGATAGAATTCCCTTTATACGTAACCACTGGGTATATACATTTTGTTGATGTTTACGCTCTGCAAGTATACTATAGTAGATTCACATCAACCGTGCATCCGATATCTAGGCCAGTCCCTTACGACACTCCTGATTGGCTGTTGGTAAGCCAATCACAGGGCTGGAAACTCTGTCTCTCGAGAGAGTTCGCATAGGCAGGATGTATGCTCCACCTCCCCTGAGGAATGCTTTTGAAAGACGTATCCCTCAAGAGAGTCGGTACATATATCCTGCCTATGTGAACTCTCTCGAGAGACTGAAAGTTTACAGTCCTGTGATTGGCTTATCGACAGCCAATCAGGAGCTTCGAAAGGGACTGGCCTAGACATCAGATGCGCGGTTGATGTGAATCTACTATAGTATACAACCTACATACACTTTTATGTTTTCAGCCACAGACCTTTATACAAATGCCTCTTCTTATTACTATTTCTCTTTGAAACGAATCTGACAAGGCGTGATCCGACCTACAGCTTAATTGGAGCACGTGCAAGAATTTCCCCTCACGCATAAGTTGTAAATATTGTATCCCTAACTTTTAACATAAAACGTGCTAATTTCTATGGTCAAATAGAGCCCCGTTTCACCAACGAAAATTTAAATGAATACACTATTGTATTAGAAATAATTGTTCTTTACTGTTTAACAAGCGCAATATTTTTTACATTTTCATTCTAATAAATAAATCATAAATATCATATCCTAAAATTCCTGTATATTTAAACACGAAACACAATTATCATACCTTTTTAGACTCATCAGTAGACCTTTCCTACCCCCAGAGAAGAAGAAGAAGATGAACAATAACAACAACAACAAAGTGTT
The DNA here is from genome assembly GCF_015104395.2 of Macrobrachium nipponense. Taxonomy (NCBI): domain Eukaryota; kingdom Metazoa; phylum Arthropoda; class Malacostraca; order Decapoda; family Palaemonidae; genus Macrobrachium; species Macrobrachium nipponense. The sequence goes on along the minus strand of NC_087201.1, from coordinate 18,083,687 downwards.
TGAGGCTTACTCCCCAAGTAAGTGAAAATATAATATCAATTTACGCTATCAACTGAGTGAGTTCTTTTTTGAAGTCCTGAAGAACATTGCAGACGGGATTGTTCATTTTTCAAATATAGGACTTCAGGAATAAGTGAGTAAAAGTAGACGACTATGAAGGTTGCAAATAATGGTATAATTTTACTATTCAAGAAAGCATTCGTGGATGCTTTCCGAAGCGTCGCGAAGTGTAACCTCTCCATTTGGGCCCCTTCTTCGGAAGAGTTCCAGCTGCGAGTGGCACCTTTAATGGCTTTGTACTCGTAAGCAGTAGTAATGTTCTTATGGTTCTTTTGGTGTACTGAGGCTCAGCACGGAAGCATCCGTGTAGACGGTCCGCTTGGCGTTGAACATCAGGGTTCTTAATTATGCCATTACCGCGTCTGCTAAGAACCTCTTAGTCTTCATTCTATACTCTCCTTTTTATTCCCGATTTCTTGAATGCGGTCGATAAAGAATATACATTAATAAGATTAGATATTTCCGATCTATTATAATGATAATGTCATGCAGGCTTTCGAATGACAAAAATATTCATTCAAACGCTGAATTTTTATGAAAGATTACAAAGGGGCTATACGACTATCAAATGGGATAAGAAATATCCAGTCCCCCATAGATTTATGATAACCATCCGCTCGCTAAAAAAAGTTAGATGTTGTAATAAGTAGATCCGACAAATACGGCAAAATCGTAATCATGGACAAAGAATTCTAGCTCGACAAAATCAACAAACTCCTTAGCGACACAAACACTTTTGACAAAACGTCCCCACGAATCATTTTCAGGATAGTAAGATTAATTGGCCAAGACAAAAAGAGCATTGAGCTATTGGAGAAATTTAAAGTCATTAACCCAAAACTACCTTTCTGTTATGGCCTTTCCAAAACTCACAAAGACAATATTCCATTTCGACACATCATTTCACGTGTGTCGGAGCTTTCAATTACAAAATTACAAATTTCTAAATGGTTAGCTGGCCTCCTTTCTCTTTTCTTAGAGAATTTTTCTCCCAGTCACATTAAACATTCTGAATATTTTTGTCACAAATTCAGATAAGCACATATACCACTTGACAACAAGGCTTTTAAGCCTTGATGTATATTCCTTATTCACAAAAGTACCAGTACAGGACGTTCTACAGTTTTTGATGAAAAATTAGCCCCCTATCAAGACCATTTCCTTCTGGCTCTTGACCAATTAATAAAGTTATTTGGATTATGTGTATCTAAGAACGTATTTTCATTCGGGGAGTCATTCAGTAAGTAAAAATTCGGATGTAGCATGGGTAGCCCTTTAAGTGCTGTTTTAGCCAATCTATACATGGAATACTTTGAAACTCTAATAATAAATGTAATAAACCTCAAAACATGTGGATGGGATAATGTAGATGATATTCTAACATTTTGGGATAATAGGTGGGACAATTTCAACGAATTCCTTTCACATTTAAATATATTATTGCCCAGCATCAAATTTAAAGCTGAATGGGAAACAACAAAATTTCTTTCTTTCCTGAAGAGAGAGAGACTCTGTCTCTCTCTTCAGGTAGGTAATGAATAAGAAAGTTACAGAAAAGGTGATATTTATACATAGAGATCCATCCTCAGGTAGCACGTCTTTCTAAGTCACCTCCACCGACAATAATTCTTCTTTTATCTTCTTAAGCGTTGGTTGAAGGAAGATTTTATCATTGATATCTGAATCCCAGGCACCCTTCTGGATGTTCATTACCTGTCTTTGTTTAATCAAGGCTGACTTTATCATTTGGCTTTATAACGACATCTGCTGCTATACATTATATATAAGAAATACCAGTTTATTTTGTGGTTATGGTTATTTATATGGTTAAAAATAGCTGAACTCTGTTGTCCATACCTAACTGATCGTTTATGTTGTATTAATCTCTTTGGAAGTGATTTCCCTGAAAAATCGATGTAAGATTGGTGACAGTCCAGATATGGGATTTTGTATGCTCCTGTGTTCTTGGGGGATTTCTTTTGTTGGACATTAATCAGGGATTTGGCTAATGTATTTGGGTTGGTGAGGGATTTTCATTTTTTTTTCTATTATTCGGTGTCTCTCTGGTCTTGTCTTGAGGGGATTGGTAGCAAATTACGTTTACTTTATGAATAGCTTTCTCAATTATATGGGCAGGATTCTTTAAAGACGAAAGCTGCTTACAAATTAGTTCAAGTTCTTTTTCCAAGAAATCTGGGGAACAAATTCGTAAGGCTCTTAAAAATAGGTTGCTGGCTACGCCTATCATGATAGAAATGTCATGAGAACTGAAGTAGTGGATGTATGAAATTGAGAATGTTGGTTTTTTCGTATATGGCAAATTTCATGAATAGAAGCTATTCAATGACATATTTTCAGCAAAGTATTTTAACTAAAGTTATGTACGATAAATTTCAAATTAAACCATTCCCAAACATTTCTGATGCTTTCTGGTTGATTTTTTGGAAATTCCTCGTCATGTAATTTCTATGAAGAGTGTGCAGTTCACTAAAACGATGGAAGTAGACTGTACATTGAGAAGATTGAATATCTGAGGAAGAAGATATTTAGGAAGAAAGAGATAAATTGAGAGAAGAGAGAAACATACGAAAAAGGAGACTTGGAAGTGAGGAATTCCTTAGGCAAAATGTAAGGACGTTCCCGTGACAGTGTATTGTGTGGCCGTCAAATAAAATGTAATCCGGAAAGCACAAAGGAAATGCAGGATTTTGTTTGCCTGGAAAAATAATTACCAGGAGATTAAACAGAAAGTGAAATGTAAATGGTGGCTGAACACTCCTTTGCAACTGTGGCTTCGAGCTTTTGAAAGAAAGACGGTTTTTGACAATATATACACAAAAGAAGTAGGGATGAGAATTCTGAAAAGAGGAATTTTAATGAAGAGTAAAAAAAATAATAATCTTGGAATCATATGTCGTGTCATCTGTATGCATAAATATGAATCATGTGTAACAATCTGTCTCCCTCAAGCGTCGTTTATGAAGGCAAGGAATTCTCTCTCTCTCTCTCTCTCTCTCTCTCTCTCTCTCTCTCTCTCTCTCTCTCTCTTTTAATTCACAGATTAGAATCATGGTAACAGGTGATAGGCACGAGCTTCTGCATAATACAAAAACATTAATCTAAAGACAATTTTCATTGTCGTTAATTACTTCAAAAAGTACCCTATTTTTACACCCACATCCCCAATCCCCTCCACCTATTCCCGCCCCTGCCCCTCCTTTTTGTGTGTACGTTTGTTCCATCCAGAGTCAAAGTATATAGGGTCTGCTCAACTCGGCAGTGGGGCCGGAGCTAATACTGTGACGTCACAAGAGTAACACTTCCTGTGCTTCTCCATTGGATTACTTAAAGAAGCTTTAGTTTTTATACATTTAATCCATATCGCTTGGTGTTTTTTTTTTTTTTTTTTTTGTTTTTTTTTTTGTTTTTAATTTTGATAAAATCTGTAAAGAAGTCACATGCTTGATGTTTTTAATACCCATTCAAAGTATATAGGGTCTGCTCAACTCGGCAGTGGGGGCGGAGCTAATACTGTGACGTCACAAGAGTAACACTTCCCGTGCTTCTCCATTGAATTAAAGAACCCTTAGTTTTTATACATTTAATCCATATCGCATGGTGTTTTTCATAAAATCTTGATAAAATCTGTAGAGAGGTCACATGTTTGATTTTTTTTTAATATACATTCTCTCATTTAGTCACCAAGCCTTGTTTTATTCCACATAAAATATACCGGTTTGAACACACATAGCTACTCCAGCTTTCTTCATATGTTTATTCTTTACTTATTTATTTACTTACCTACATAATGGTTTGCTGTATTCTCTCTAAGTCCATTTTTATAACACGACAACTCTCTCTCTCTCTTCTCTCTCTCTCTCTCTCTCTCTCTCTCTCTCTTTCAGGTAGTAATATTATCAAGATTTTAAATAATTCTTAAGAAATGTATTCAGTTCTGTCACTGTGTTCATACCTCACTTTGAAAAGCAATTTTTTTTATACTAAAGGTTAGAATGACAGATTAATTATATTTTCCAAATCTTATTATGAATACTTATTGTTATGCAATAAATACAAAGAAAATGTGGATACAGGCAGTGTAAAAAATGGCAGTTGCATTTGCACGACTTGACCACAAAAAAGAAAACAATATCAAAAGACTAAGAATTACATCATATACGATATAAGGTATCAAAGGAATAAATGATGAAGAAAATGATACAGAGAACACATTTCCAGCAAATTTCTCATTAGCACTTCATATCACATAAATATACTTCCGAACACATAAGTTTGCATATATCACAAAATGTATACATAAAGGTATTAATTATGCATGCCTCAAACGATTATATTTTCGGAAAAAGTACAAAAAGGTATTCGTCAGTCTGGCTGGATGTATCTGATGACGTTTCACAAGGGGCGGGGCTAGATTTCAGATCTCCCACGAACGCTCAATTTTTTATAATTTTTGCGTGCGTAGATAATATTTTCTGTGAGTGATTATGGGTTGGAAAATAATTGTAATTGTAATGTGTCGTATACCAATTGAAAGGGCATTCTTTGTACTTTTACATGGCATATGGCAAAATGTAATAAAATGGAACATTATGTAAGAAAAATGTGATAAATATTTACATAAAATTAAAAACATTTTGGTCCGTCTTTGACCTAGAATTCCTCGAAAATTTCTGAGCACATCTATCAATTTTATTTATGCATTATATTGTAAGTTTAATCGGCTTTCTAATCCATTTTTCAGTTTCTCTCTATCATCATCCCTTGGGCAGATACGCTACGAAATGTGAATGTATGTAGGTTGACGGATGACGAATTGCACATTTTTGTGTGCTTAGATAGGTTTTTCTGTGCGCGCTTGTGGGTTTGAAAGTAATCGTAATTGTAGTGCGCTATATATAATTTGAAAGAGCATTCTTTGTACTTTAACGTTGTGTACGGCAACATGAAATAAGAGGAAAATTTATATATAAAAACGCCATCGCAAAAATAGTTATATGAAAATGTTATTGTAAATATAGTTTCATAAAGATATGGTCCTTTTGTAACTGCCTCGTGAGCAGACCCAATATACTTTGACTCTGGTTCCATCTATTGGTCTGAGTGAAGTAACTATACAACGCTCCCTACATACGTGGTCCTTGCCGAGGACCCTAAACGACAGGTTACACAGGTTGGGCGGGTGAAACCATTATCTTCGAGGGTTGAAATGATAGTTAACATGGAATTACGATCTACTATTAAGTGTAGGAAACTTTCAATTTTATAAATATTATGATCTACATAATTGATAAAATTTATTTATTACTCTAACTACAACAGAATTGAAGTAACTGTCGAGTAATTACAGTTTGAACGGAAATTCTGCATCCTTCCTCCCATCTCTTAAAAGTGCAGTTGCCAAAATTAAAATTAAACTGCGAAGTGCTGCCAACTATCGGAGCCTTCAAGAAACATTTTCAGCCAGTTTCATTTGGATCGCTTCGCTGATTGGTTCGCTTCTTTGTCGTTAAGGACTCAACT
>NC_087201.1:18023086-18075586 GCF_015104395.2 Macrobrachium nipponense | reverse complement strand
TATCATAATTATGGTCTCTTTATTTCAGATGTATTCGAATTCACCTATGGGTTTTTCTATAGACTAATTTTGACTATTAATGAACTATGAATGTTTGGACACCTAGGAGAAAAGGGGGTTCTTACTTAAATATGATTTTGAGAGGAATATGATAGTTTAACGTTTCCTTTTGAGTCAGGTTTAATTAATTTTATTCCATTTTCATGTTAGCTAATTATGGGAAATGAAAATATATTTTTGTAACCACGAAAGTTTACATTAGTCTAGTTTGAAACCGATTTTCAGCCAACTCCAGAGATGGCATTCAACAGAATAAAGGTAGGCTACGTTACTATTCAGATGTTTTGGTTTCATTTGTTTAAACGTGTGCATTTGGCCTCGTTAGAGATTTTTCCCTGTTAGATATACATACATACATACCTACACTGACATCAGCCATAAAATTCATCTGCTAAAAAAGATTAACAATATTAATATTGATAATGGAAAATAAAAACAAGGCAAGTCCATAATTAGCAATCAATCTCTTTCCATGAAGAGTAACATGAACAGAAGACTTCAAATGCTTGAACTCTGGTGGTGGTGGGGGGGGGGGGGGGGGGGGGGGGGGGGGGGTTGGTGAGGGTAGAAAGAACGAGTGGGAAGGTGGGAAGGGTTTCTGCAATTGGCCGAGGTGACTATTATGATATGCACCTCTGCGAACTGTCAGATTCTTGGAAAGTTTTGTACCCTTAGTTAGGTGTCATTTCATCACTACAGTGACTCAGTAATTATTATACTCGATACATCTCTCCTAGGAGAGAGAGAGAGAGAGAGAGGGAGAGAGAGACCTTACCTACCTTAGACCTTACATCTTGTTCGGGTTGCCCCAGGTCCCTCAGTGTGAGGCACCTCTAATGTCTACCAGAGAGTTGCTAGTACATCTATTCCGGTATATTTTGCATCTTCCAATCTTGGATGGTCTGGGATGCAGTTTGTTAGATATTTGTCGAGCTTATTCTTGAAACCACTCTACGCTCACTCCTGATATCCTTCCTCAGATGAGCTGGCAACGCATTGAATAGACGCTGCATTATCGATGCTGGTGCGTAGGGTGGGTTAATGTCCTGTGTGCTTTCCTTATTTTTCCTGTAATAGTTTTGGGCACTATTAATCTACTCTGCTTGCTCTTTCTGATATTTTTTTAGTTCCATGATATTTTCTGCTATCCTTCTATCTGTTTCCATGCCTGAATTAATCATGTAGCGTTCTCTTCTCCATTTCTAGACTATATATTTTCAAGAATTGTAGTCATTCCCAGTAGTCTAGGTCCTTAACTTCTTCTATTTCTAGCTGTAAAGGACCTTTGTACACTCTCTATTTGTGCAAAATATCCTTTTGATATTGTGGGTACCATATCATATTGCAATATTCAAGTGGATTACGAACATATGTTTTATAAAGAAACATAATCATGTGTTCAGCTTTTCTTGTTTTGGAAGTGCCGTAACAACATTACCCATTTTTGCTTTACATTTTGCCAACAGAGTTGCTATTTGATCATTGCTTAACATGTTCCTATTCATCATCACACCAAGGTCTTTAACCGCTTCCTTATTTGTGATGGTCTTCATTATTAGGTCCCATTATATGCATATAGCTTTCTTTCTGTGTCTCCATATTTATTGATTCAAATTTATCAGAGTTAAATACCATCCTATTTACCTCTGCCCAATCATATACTTGTTAAGGTCTCTTTGTAGAGCGTTCCTATCTTCATCACAAGTAATTTCTCTACTTATTCTTGTGTCATCTGCGAAACTACTCACTACCGAATCCTTCACATTATTGTCTATGTCTTCAATCATAATAACAAACAGTATTGCAGCTAACACCGTACCCTTGCGGCACACCGGATATTACCTTGACTTCATCCGATTTCTCGTCGTTTGCAATAACTATCTGTTTTCTGTTGTGTAAAAATTCTTTTAACCATCTTCCTACTTTATCCACGATATGTGTTTTCTAATTTTCTTTCGCTAATATTATATGGTCTACTTTATCAAAAGCTTTTGCAAAGTCTAAATAAACCACATCTGTTTCATTTCCGCTTTTCATATTTTTGAATATGTTCTCACGGTGGACTAACAGTTGGGTTTGGTGGGTACTTTTTCCGGTACGAAACCATGTTGTCCTTTATTAAACAAATTATTTTTTATTAAATGTTTCATATTTTTCTTCTTCATTACCCTTTCATACACTTCATAATATGTGATGTTAGACTCACAGGCCTATAATTACTGCCTCTAGTCTGATCCACTTTTGAAAGTAGGGGTAATATATAGCTAATTTGTGCTCATCATAAATCTTGCCTGTATCTACACTTGTCTTAATAATATTGCAATGTGGCTTTGCGATAGAATGAACTACTTTCTTTAACAAAAATAGCAGGAATTCCATCAGGCCCTGCAGCAGCTCCATTTTAATTTCATTCTAATAGCCTGCACAATATCAGCTTCATTAATATCTATGTCAGCTAAAATATTCACTATTTTCATCCCTTACTTCTATATCATTATCTTCATTATCTATTCTAGGGGTGAATTCTCTCTTATATCGTTCTGCCAGTATGTGCAAATTTCCTTTTTTTTCATTCGTTAATCTCCCTTCAATTCTCAGAGGGCCTATTTCTATTCTTCTTTTATTCATCTTCTTCGCATATGAGTATAATAGCTTGGGGTTTTGCTTGATATTTAATAGGGTTTTTTCTTCCAAGTCCCGTTTTTCATTTTCTTTTGATTGTATATCTTTTGTTCTGCATTTTCTATCTTACTTTTAGTTCTATACTTTCCATGCATTTTTTCTTTTGCAAGACCTTTTTTCCACTTTCTGATTTTCTGGAACAAGATCCTTCTGTCTCTTGGTATGCATGAATGATGTTTACTTTTCTTCTTCGGTATATATTTTTCCACTATTTTCTCCAATATTTTATATAATATCTCCGTATTTACCCTATGTCATCACTTACGAAAATGTTATCCCAATCTTTGTTTAATTCTTCATTAATTTCTGACCATTTTATATTTTTACTGTAGAAGTTGTATTTTCCATATCCTTCCCCCCACTTTTTCATTTCTTGCTTATCTCTATTTTCACTTGCTTTGGAATGAACTGTTAATTCTATGACATTATGGTCTGAAATATTCGCATTATAAACTATTATTCTTTAACATAATTCATCTCGTTCACAAATACTAGGTCTAAAGTATTTTCCTTTCTTGTTGGCGAGGTGATTTATTTGTTGAATGTTGTATTCTAGTAGCATATCTAATAGCTTTTCAAATTGCCTCTTATCTTCTGCACTACTATTACTCTCTTTTTTATATGTATAAGTACAACCACAATCTCCTATTCGTTCTTTCCATTCTACGAAAGGAAAGTTGAAGTCACCAGATAGGAGAATAGTCCAGTCCTTGTGATTTCTACATATATCATCCAATTTTCAATTATTAAGTCAAAACTCTTTAGTATTAGGAGGTCTATATATTACTATGTTCATCAATTTTTCAGATTCAAATTCTACCGCTATTAGTTCACATTCTGAGTTACTATATTTTCATATATTTTTTCCTTGTGTTTTTTGTCTTTCCCATATATTGCGGTTCCCCCTTGATTCCTATTTTTTTCTATCTGATCTATAAGTTTGGAACCCTTTTATTTGATCATCATTCCCAGTCTCTTGGGAATACCAGGTCTCACTTATATTCATTATATCTATTTTCTTTTCATTTTGGGGTTAGTTCTTCTAAGTACTCTATTTTTCTTTTTGAGTTACTCGTAACTAAACCCTGCGCATTCATCACTATGATGGTTTGCGTGTTTTCTCCTTCATTTAATACTGGTAGTAATAAGGATTTTCCCATGTCTCTTTCCTGTTCTGGTATGTTGTTCTTTTTTTTCATTTCCAGAAATTCTGACATTAAAAAAATCCAAACTTTCCATAATATTTGATCTTCCTTCATCATAATTATTCAGTTTTGTGTCTGAATCTGCAATTTTCTCCGTTTCTGCAATATCCTTTCTTGCATAATAAATACAGTATTATCTCTTGAGTAGAATTTGCGGAGCTGATGCTTTGAAATTTTTTGCTGACACTCTGCATATCTCATTGGTGGTTTGCTTTTCTCTTTTACCTGATATTCTTGATTTCTCTCTTTATTTGTTTCTTTCTTATTTTGGATTTTATTACTTGGTTGGTTATTTATTTGATTATGATTCATGGCTACAGGGTGCATATATTTGCATTTTTTGTCGAACTTACATCCTTTCCTTCTTTTAGGTTTTTACATATTTTTGGATGCAGATCTCTGCAATCATCCCCCATATCCATCTAAGTATGCACATTTACCATATATTTCATAGTTTTGACATATCTTAGGATGTTTGTAGTAACATCTTTCTCCAAATCTGCAATTCCCTCTTTTCAAAAGGTTGCAGATTTTGTCTTTCTTGTCTATTTTTTCCTCTTTCCCGTCATTGTATAGATCTGGGTAGAGCCTCTTCGGGATTTGCTTTTCTGTTGTCATATCGTAATTTATTTCTTCGTAGGTATGCTGCTTTATTGCCTCATATGTAGTATCAATGAGTATCTCTGCATCCATACTTTTATCTTGTTCTTTGTTTTCCTTATTTTTTTTCTGTCATTTCATTTTTGTTTTACTTCTCTTCCGTTTTCCTCTTCTTCTTTTTCTTCTTCTTCTTCCTCTTCCTCTTCTTCTTCATCCTCAACTATTGTACATTCAATCTTGATTTAATAACATTGTCTATCCATGATAGACATGTTGAACAAAAAATTCTTGTATCTTTTCTCAAATCTTGTATTACCTCAGCACACTGTGGATGGGTCGGAATGTTGCATGCAGCACATTTCTGATTAGGTTTTGTGGTGGATTGACTATGCTATACCAAACCTTACACAGTTTGCATGCTTTTGGCATTCTTTTTCCTAATGCATCAATAGGATATTCACAAGATTCACCTTATTCATTTATCTTTGTCGGAATATGTTGGTTTATGTATATTTTCTTTATGAGTCTCTTGACCACTTGGATTTTATTTGGAACTTCTTCAATTATTTTCAGATGTTTTCATTAGATTTGTTCCAGTTTGAAGGATTATATCCTTCTAATATATCTATGAATGCTTTTGTATCTTTTTGGTTAGGACTGTTGCTGATTTCATAGATGAGAAATGCCAGTTCCCTTCCTGCTACCTCATCGTATTGCGAATCTGCTAGACACGCCAAATTACGCCACCTCTTCCCGCAGTTGGAACTTACTGCCATCTTGTTCTGATTTATAGTATTACACTTGATAAACTAACTTAGAAGACGCTTTATCCTACTATTTTCACACTAATCTTATCACCGATAGTTCACGAACACTTCTAGATATTTCTCAAATTCTAGTCGTATGTTAAACTTGTGATATCTGTTGATTAATCTGACTTCACGCGGGTACGACTCACCAAGCAAGATGGCTACTTACGAGAGAGAGATAGAGAGAGAGAGAGATGGATTCCCCTGAAAGAGATAAATGTGGAGAGAGAGAGAGAGAGAGAGAGAGAGAGAGAGAGAGAGAGAGAGAGAAAGAGAGGGGGGGGGAGCAGTAATTGGATGCAATTATAAGAGAGATAGAGAGAGACATGGATTCCCTTGTAAGAGAAATAATAGCAGAGAGAGAGAGAGAGAGAGAGAGATGGATTCCCTTAAAAGAGAGAAATAATGGCAGAGAGAGAGAGAGAGAGAGAGAGAGAGAGAGATGGATTACCCTGACAGGGAGAAATAATAGCCGAGAGAGAGAGAGAGAGAGAGAGAGGAGAGAGAGAGAGAGAGAGAGAGAGGAGAGAGCTCTTCCTGAGCCTTGGAAATTGAACCACTTCCAGAAAAGAAAAATAAAAGTAAAAATACACAAAAATACTAAGAATCGAAAATACTAAGAATCGGTTAAACCTGTAATGTAAACTAAGTTGCCCAGAAGTTCCTATTTTTTTTTTTTTCTGGAAGCCAGAGTCTTCTTTTGTCAGTGAAATTTGAATTTCCAGATACTACCTTTACCTCACTGACTTAATCGCTGTGTTTAAACTTAGATTATAATAATAATAATAATAATAATAATAATAATAATAATAATAATATACATGAGACAGACTAAAGAACTAGCCAGCGATGACACGTGGCAATGGCTACTGAGGGGAGAGCTAAAGAAGGAAAACTGAAGGATGATAACAGCGGCACAAGATCAGGCCCTAAGAACCCAGATATGTTCAAAGAACGATAGACGGAAATAACATCTCTCCCATATGTAGGAAATTGCAATACGAAAAATGAGACATAAACCACATAGGAAGCGAATGTCCGGCACTTGCACAGAACCAGTACAAAAAGAGGTATGATTCAGTGGCAAAAGCCCTCCACTGGAGCCTGTGTAAGAAACATCAGCTACCTTGCAGTAATAAGTGGTACGAACACCAACCTGAAGAAGTGATAGAAAACGATCAGGCAAAGATCCTCTGGGACTATGGTATCAGAACAGATAGGGTGATACGTGCAAATAGACCAGATGTGAAGTTGATTGACAAAATCAAGAAGAACGTATCACTCATTGATGTCGCAATACCATAGGACACCAGAGTATAAGAGAAAGAAAGGGAAATAATGGATGAGTATCAAGACCTGAAAATAGAAATAAGAAGGATATGGGATATGGCAGTGGAAATTGTACCCATAATCATAGGAGCACTAGGCACGATCCCAAGATCCCTGAAAAGTAATCTGGAAATACTAGAGGCTGAAGTAGCTCCGGGCCTCATGCAGAAGAGTGTGATCCTAGAAACGGCGCACATAGTAAGAAAAGTGATGGACTCCTAAGGAGGCAGGATGCAACCCGGAACCACACTATAAATACCACCCAGTCGAAATTAGAGGACTGTGATAGAGCAAAATAATAATAATAATAATAATAATAATAATAATAATAATAATAATAATAATAATAATAATAATAATAATAATAATGACAGTGTTTGCATGTGGCGATTTGAAAATGGCTGAGCACTTGTTTGATGTGATCGAAAGCAGATTCCTTTTGTTTATTGTTTGATCCAGATATGTCACCAAGAGAGTTTATTATCCGTAATCTCTCAATTTCCCAAATACACATATATACAAAGCCACATACACAACCATACACGCATACACAGATAGATTATCCATACATATTGCACAATTTTAGTTTAGTAACAAATTCAGTTTTTATGTCAAATTACTCCGACAGAAAATGAGGAAAGATAAAATTACTGAGGCAACTGAATAATCATAGGGATTTTTATTTTTATTGTTATTTTCATTTCTAATTTCGGTTAAGTATATCTTAGTTTAACCAGACCACTAAGCTGATTAACAGCTTTCCTAGGGTTGGCCCGAGGGATTAGATGTGTTTACGTGGCTAGGAACCAATTGGTTACTTAGCAACGGGACCTACAGCTTATTGTGGAATCCGACCTAAATTATATCGAGGAATAAATTTCTGATCACCAGAAATAAATTACTCTGGTTCCGCGTTGGCAGATCAGGGAGCGAACTCGCGACTACCAAATTGATAGGCGAACATGCAACCCACCCGTCCAGTGAGGAACTTTTTAATTTCAGTAAAGATATTTCCTCATCCAGAGATAAGAGGTTCCATTCAAAGATCGTTTTTTTTTTCAACATAGATGCTTAGATTGATTTAACTTTATCAGGAAACGAAAATGAAAGGGGAAGTAAGAGAAAAAATAAGCCAAGAATGCTAAAACACTCATGAAAATAACCAGCAAGTGATTGCGGAATAGAACAAAGACTGAAAAAAAAGTGTTGTGAAACAAGGCTAGGTACGACTTCCAACTTACTCGTGGCGCGTGCTAGGATCAAAGGTCAAATAGCGCGTTGTTTCACAAACGAAAATTAAAATGAATACGCTATATTTTATTAGAAATGAATTTTCTGTAACGTATAACATTCACATAATATATTTTTTACTTTTTCATTTTAATAAATAAATCATAAATATCCTATTTTACAATTCCTGTATCTTTAGCTCTACTCAAAACACCCTTTTCAGACCTTTTTAGGCTTTTCCATAGGGCTTTCACACTCTCCCCAACAAGAACAACAACAACAAAAACAACAAAGTATTTTTGTAGGCTTACTCCCTGACTAAGCGAAAATTAGCAGATATTCTTTAGAAGTTTCTTCAGTATAGCTAATCACTCAGAAAACATATGAGTGAGCTTGAAATATTAAGGTAGAAAACTGCTTTAAAATATTGAAAGTTAATAGATAACGAAGGATGAGTACTGCAACAAGGATGCAGAATCATGTAGACCAAAGAGAAAAAAAAACTAAAAATAATAGAATATCTCGATGGTTTCGATCTTTCTGTCAAAAGTTGCTGGTCATGTCTTGTATTTTCAAGTACTTCCATACCATTCACTTATGAGTGAGATTTACAAGAAAGTAAACAATCATCTTTTGTATGTGAAATACCCAGCTGAGGACACGCAACAGGTGTTATTTTTGTTTTGTTTTTTATTTTCAAAACCTAGGCATGTAATTTAACATAAAATAAAAAGAATAACACCTTCCAATTTTTATTGCGTTAGGGCTCAGGCCTCCAATCCGATTTTTATTAATTTTTTCCATGTAATGTAAAAGCTGTAGGTTTCCTTGAAATTATCGACTGAAAATGGCATATTATAATATCAATCTTACTTATAGTTAAAACTGAAAGAAATGCCATACCAAGAGTGCGTTTCTTTTTGATAGCAATAAGTTTCTTTGATTCTTGATACTTACATATGCCGATACAAAAATTTCGGTACAAAACAGTTCTAATATGATATCAAGTACAATCGGTCCCACGCATTACTTCTTGCACTAAAAATGTTAACAGCAGCAGAAGTATCGCTATTATTACTTTTTAGTTTTGTGTAAATTCTTTCCTCCCTCAGGTCTTTAAATCTACTAAGGCTAGAGGGTTGCATATAAGTATATTGATCATCCACTCGCCAATCATGAAACATACCAAATTGTAACCCTCTAGCCTCAGTAGTTATTATGCTGCTTAAGGTTAGGGTTAGTAGTGGCTCGTGCGTTTGGCACCGCTTTCTGGAGGCGTGCGACGCACCTTAATTTAACCGCATCTGGGGAACAACTGAGCCGTTGGCCGGTCGTAGGATACTTTTTTGACTTTGGTTTATGCAATATTATACGTTGTACAGAAACTCGATTGTGCCGATGAAACTTTATCGCATTTTTTACGTGTTAATAGATATTTCCTTGAGGTTTCGAAGACAAATTCCTCCATCCAGTCAACCAAGTACTTTTCTCATTTCCCTTTGCTTCTTCTTAGCATCCTCCAAAATTATTTCCTTTTTATTTCCCTACCATGAAAAAGGCATCTCAGATCAATGTTTTTACCTGAGGTGTTCTAATAACATACCTAGGCCTTATTTTCCTACGATTCTTCCATCTCATTCACCGTCAATTGATAAGCTTAATTTCGATCGGGGTGAATTGGATCAGAAGTTTCTATATACCTTTTTACCTCTTACTCTTCGAACCCTCTACTCCACAACATTTGTCTCCGACCTCATAGCTCTTTTCCCAATCATTGGAGAGGGCATAATCTTACAAATGTCAGTCATTCTTCACCTCATTTACTATCACATAACTTGTCTATCAAACTTTCATCTACATCTGTCACTTCTCCTGCTTCTCTCATCAGTCCAACTAACTGAAAAATGAGCATCTTGAGGATATGACACAACCTCGGCCAAGGCCTGGCAGACCCAGTTAGCCTACTATCAGCATGCTCACACACAGTCAGGACTATTGACATTATTCACAATTCTAAATGTTTAATCCAGCAGTCAGCTTGTTCTGTAAAAGTAATGAGAGTACTAGATATGTTTATGGAAGAAGATATTTCTTTAATCCTCAGAGATACAGAATTTTGTATAATAATATATACAACTTTTGTGATGAAGATCTGCAGACAGTATTATGAACTTTAATTTCATCCCAGTTATCATGCATGGTTATTTTAGATTGTGAATGGGAAATTTTAGCCGAAGAATGAATCTGGTAGTAAATCAAGAAAATGTACGTCCTTTTATGTCGTGATAGTATTGGTAAAACTCCGGTTGCAAATAACCCAAGGGATAAGATAAACCTATAGATAAGTTCAAACTCTTAGATTAGATTTGATAGCATTAGTTGCCTTTCATTTCCCTCAAACCAAAAATTTTCATATTTGCATTTGATTGATGAATCATTCAGAAACAGGCTAAACTATTTGTTCAACTGCTTTATGAAAAGACGCGAGCTTCAAAGAAAAATAGACCACGTTGGAATATTTCCCAGTAACCTGATACGTTTCTGATTTCCCCCCACTTTTCTACAACAACTCTATTATCCAAGACAGAAACAGCTTCTGTTGGGTAAATACTTAAATTAAGAATGTTTTACCCTACAAAAAATAAATAGATACATGCTTAGGTAACCCACCTTTAGATAGAACAAGGCGTGATCATACTTCCAGCTTACTCAGGGCGCGTGTTAAAATCTATGGTAAAAAAAGAGCGTTTGTTTTAGTAACGAAAATTAAAATAAATATACTATATTTTATCAAAAATAATTGTTCTGTAATGTCTAACATGCACATTATTTATTTTTTCCCTTTTCATTCTAATAGATAAATCATAAATATCCTATCCTAAAGTTCGTGTATGCTTGACTCAACGAGAACAACAACAACTAAGTAGTTTGTAGACCCATTCAACGATTAAGCAAAAAAAAAAAAAAAAAAAAAAAAAAACAAAGTAAAAATATCACTAAATAGTAAAAAGTAAACAGTCTTTTCTACGACAACGAAGAAATGAGAGGGAATTCTTTAATCGGTCTGGGAACGCGCAGGTTAAGCCTTGCATAATTCTGTATAGCGCGAGAGTCTCAGATTGACGATAAGACTCGGGCGGATGGATAACAATGAGGAAGCGACACTCTCTCGCCCTGAGGGGATTTGCGACGCCCCGGGATTTGTTTGGATAAACGACCTTATCTTTAGAATCGTTCCCTCGAACCTCCTTCGTGTATTGGTCACTGAAGTTGCTGTTTTATTCTTCTTCTTATATGAATTTTACTTCTAGTTTTCTGATTAGTTTGGTGCAGGAGGTGGAAGAAATTAACACAGTTATTTTTCTGCCATGTTTCATTATTTTTTTATTTGTGGCCTAAATGACAATTGAATTGTTGTTCGAATTCAAACTAGCATTACGCTCATTAGTTTTATGTATTCTTGATAAGATGTTAAACCACAAGATATAGTATATATATATATATATTATATATATTATATATATATATATATATATATATATATATATATATATATTTAATACTTCTAGGGCACAATTTTTCACGGATACAACATTCATTGAATAGAATGGCTTTTTTCACGGTTTTACCAGCTTTTTTGAAATTGATTCATATTTTCTAATTATTTTCTTCACTTCATTGTTTCAGGTTTACTAATGGACACATAATGGTTGGTTCTTCCATTTACTCCAGTATTTTTACAAAAACGCGACAGCTGTTTCGTCAACCTATACGTATTGACGTTATCAAGCGTACTGATACAAATATGTTGTTGTTTAAGATTAAGCTGGCCTTGTGCCGCACGGGCTCTTGCTCACAGAGCAGCCCGTAATATACAAATATGAGCCTACATGCGTTTTGTGACGTCATGAGGACGGGAAAGGTAGTACAATTGCCAGATACCTAGTTTTAAATATTTACAAAAGACTATAGTGAAACATAAAGTAAGACAAATAAATAAATATGTTAACAGAAATTATATCAAAAGTTGAAAGTAAGGTATTATATACAAATTTTACATAAATATATTAATTATACATATATGTTTAATTAACAAAATGTCAGTGTGCGCTCCTGTCCGCGTGTCTTGTTCCATGCGGTTGAAGGGCTGCCTCTACACGAGGGCAAAGATCTGGTCTGCCTCGCGTTGGATGTTAAGGTTTGGGCGTTGCGTGCGATGCTGACGGCTTCTGATATCAATAACGATTGTAGTTGCCTTCCTTGTGGATTATTTTGGTGTTTGTGAGAAGTTCTTGCAAGGATGGTTTTTTTATTGTGGGTATACCACAAAGTGCTGGTGAATAGCACCTTGGTTTCTGTGGGCCTGCATGCGCGTTTGAGTGTAGTGTTGTGTGTCCGATATAGCATTTTTGGGGGGACTGACATTGCTCGTCAGCACAGACAAACTTGTAAACTATATCAGATTCAACTCTTTCTCCGTCGATGGAGCCGTACTATTTTTCATCACCAGTGAGGCCATAAGATTTGGCTTGCAGTAAATTCTTGCTGTTATTTTGTTATATGGCGCTAGGGGGGTGGTTCCTCTTCGCAGTATGCCAAGGAGGGCTTTCCTTTCGTCTTCGTGGTGTTTGTTGTATGATATCTGGTGGTATATCACTATTTCTTTGTCTTTGTCTTGTGTGTTGTCCCTCGGGGTCGGGTTTTGGAAAGCCTCTAATCTCTTTTTGACAACTTGCTGGATCATGTCATCTGGGTAGCCGTTATTTGTGAGCAGCTGTTGAACTCTGTTAATTTCTTCGTTCGTCGCTTTCCACGTCGAACAGTGTGTTAAGGCACGTTTTATGTATGCATTTACCACAGACCGTTTATATGCATCAGGGCATTCTCCTCTAGCATTTAAGTATCTCCCAGTATCTGTCTTTTTAGTGCATACGGTGGTATTGTATTTGTTGTTTTTCTGGGTCACAAGTACGTCCAAGAAGGGAGCATTTTCTCATTACTTTTTTCTGCCGTAAAATTCAATGTAGAATTTGCTCGGAGTTTATTCACTAATTCATCTATGTCATTTCGCCCTTTGTTGTGATAAAGATATCATCAATATATCTCCCATAGATTCTGGGTTTGGGTGTTCTTCAAAGTGACCTCTTCGTGTGTGCCATGTATGCGTTTGCAAAAAGAACCCCAAGGGGGGAACCCATTGCTACGCCGTCCTTTTGCCGATATATTTCGCCCCTATGTGAGAGGAATATATCGGCAAAAGGACGGCGTAGCAATGGGTTCCCCCCTTGGGGTTCTTTTTGCAAACGCATACATGGCACACACAGAAGAGGTCACTTTTGAAGAACACCCAAAACCCAGAATCTATGGGAGATATATTGATGATATCTTTATCACAACAAAGGGCGAAAATGACATAGATGAATTAGTGAATAAACTCCGAGCAAATTCTACATTGAATTTTACGGTAGAAAAAACAAGTAATGAGAAAATGCTCCCCTTCTTGGACGTACTTGTGACCCAGAAAAACAACAAACTACAATACCACCGTATACACTAAAAAGCTGATGCTGGGAGATGCTTAAATGCTAGAGGAGAATGCCCTGATGCATATAAACGGTCTGTGGTAAATGCATACATAAAACATGCCTTAAACACACTGTTCGACGTGGAAGCGACGAAGCGAAGAAATTAACAGAGTTCAACAGCTGCTCACAAATAACGGCTACCCAGATGACATGATCCAGCAAGTTGTCAAAAAGAGATTAGAGGCTTTCCAAAACCCGACCCCGAGGGACAACACACAAGACAAAGACAAAAAGAAATAGTGATAATACCACCAGATATCATACAACAAACACCACGAAGACGAAAGGAAAGCCCTCCTTGGCATACTGCGAAGAGGAACCACCCCCCTAGCGCCATATAACAAAATAACAGCAAGAATTTACTGCAAGCCAAATCTTGGGTGCCTCACTGGTGATGAAAAATAGTACGGCTCCATCGACGGAGAGAAAGGGTTGAATCTGATATAGTTTACAAGTTTGTCTGTGCTGACGAGCAATGTCAGTCCCCCCAAAAATGCTATATCGGACACACAACAACTACACTCAAACGTCGCATGCAGGCCCACAGAAACCAAGGTGGATACCCACAATAAAAAACCATCCTTGCAAGAACTTCTCACAAACACCAAAATAATCCACAAGGAAGGCAACTACAATCGTTTATTGATATCAGAAGCGTCAGCATCGCCACGCAACGCCCAAACCTTAACATCCAAACACGAGGCAGACCGATCTTTTGCCCTCGTGTAGGAGGGCAAGCCCTTCAACCGCATGGAACAAGACACGCGGACAGGAGCGCACACTGACATTTTTGTTAATTAAACATATATGTAATTAATATATATTTATGTAAAATTTGTATATAATAACTACTTTCAACTTTTGATATAATTTCTGTTAAACATATTTATTTATTTGTCTTACTTTATGTTTCACTATAGTCTTTGTAAATATTTAAAACTAGGTATCTGGCAATTGTACTACCTTTCCGTCCTCATGACGTCAACAAAACGCATGTAGGCTCATATTTGTATTTCTACGGGCTGCTCTATGAGCAAGAGCTCGTGCTGGCATAAAGCCAGCTTAAACTTAAACAACAACATATTTGTATCAGTACGCTTGATAACGTCAATACGAATAGGTTGACGAAACAGCTGTCGCGTTTTTGTAAAAATACTGGAGTAAATGGAAGAACCCCATTATGTGTCCATTAGTAACCTGAACAATGAAGTGAAGAAAATAATTAGAAAATATGAATCAATTTCAAAAAAGCTGGTAAACAGTGAAAAAGCCATTCTATTCAATGAATGATATACCTATATATATATATATATATATCATATACATTTTATATATATATATATATATATATATATATATATATATATATATATATATATATATATATATATATATATATATAACTATATAAATATGTATTTACATGTATATTTATGTATATATATACATATATATATATATATATATATATATATATATATATATATATATATATATATATTCATTCATATATATGCCAATATGGAAATTGATTTTATCAATTCTCTTATGAATACTTCGAAGAAATAAAGAATAACGCTAATTATAAATTCATAGCTGTCAGTCATCGTCCATGAAATTATGGGTCAGTCTTATATATGAAAATGTTAATGAGGAAATGGAAATAGCTTCATCCTAAACAAAAGTAAAGCGGATAATTTTCTTTATTCTTATTCTACACAGCTTATTTTCCTAAAAAACACTTTTGTGTTTAACGACATCTAATTAAGGTGGAAAACGTAACAGGATGAAATAACACATTCGTCTTGGTAAAGATTTTTGCTTTTGATTTTGAATAATCAAGACGAAGACGACCGAACTTCATCATTACTCTGATCTGTTACATCGACGAATTTGCAATAAAAGCACGGAGGCTAACCAGTGTATACTTGGACCTGTTCAGGTGATAATCGATGATACATGAAGCCGAGACAGCCTAAAAAAAAACAAAAAAATTGGCATCATCTCTCGACTGGAACTACACGGAACGTGAGATGAAGTGATGAGGTGAGATAAAGGGAGTGATTAGGTTACAGTTTAAGGACAGTGAGAGAGAGAGAAGAGAGAGAGAGAGAGAGAGAGAGAGAGAGAGAGAGGAGAGAGAACTCTGCTGAACCCTAACTTCTCTCATCATAAAGAATTTACCTGCGTACTTTTATTCTTTTCACATTTCTTTGGGGTATATTTTTCCAGTCATTTCTAAAGATAGATATTTAACAGCACCTAAATTTGATATTCAAGGGTATTACATCAGAAAAAAAAACGAGTAAAATCACCAGATACACGGAACATGTTGCGATCAAATGAGAACACGTTTGTCTTAAAGCCAGAAGGAAATGATTTGTTTAAAAACTTGATGTTGGGAGCCAGGTGGTAATAGAGAGACAAGAGTATTTGTCATGCAGGCAGAGGACTTTCAGGCTGTATTACTTTATGGTTTATCTGGGTTCACACTTTCAGTTTCAAGCCTCGCATTGTCAAGAAATGTGGATTTACAATTTTTTCCAGGCGCTAGATTGTGTTCCATAATATGGTATTCTTCCGCGACCAGTTTTTATACTTTTTGTCTCAAAGGCAATAATAATAATAATAATAATAATACCAAACAAAAACTTCTTTCAGTTTTCTTCTGAAGATTGAAAAAGAAACCCACAAATTCAATTTGTAACTTGTTTACTTCTAAGTATTTACATTTAGTTTTACTCCACACTTGAGTACGGTCTGGCCCTTCTGTGGCCCATTCTCAAGAGATGTTTGGGATGTTAGCCTGGGTCAAGGCCCAGCAGTCTTCTGGAAACTTCTCGTTGTGCTGTCATTTATGCGATGGGCTGTTCTGGTTTCTTGAGAGTTGCCAATCCCCTCTTGTCGCTCTGATATCCTTAGCTGATGGTCAATGGGATTCACCCTTTGTGGTAAGGGTGTGGTGGCACCGAAAGTCTGTTGGGCAGGAAACCTAATCTCCAGGTCAGCAGGGTCAATCTTAGCTTCTTTTAATATCAAAGCTCGGCTTATGGGATCTTCTGAGGTAAAACCTTTGTTTCCTTCAATTACTTTAATCTCTCTGATAAGTGCACATTCTACTACCCTCCAGTGACTAATTTTGTTGCTTTTGTATATAAGCCTACTGTTTTTGAAATCCATCCTATAGCTAGACATTGTTGGGAAAATGACCATAGGATGGATTTCAAAAACAGTAGGCTTATATACAAAAGCAACAAAATTAGTCACAGGAGGGTAGTAGAAGGTGCACTTATCAGAGAGATTAAAGTAATTGAAGGAAACAAAGGTTTACCTCAGAAGATCCCATAAGCCGAGCTTTGATATTAAAAGAAGCTAAGATTGACCCTGCTGACCTGGAGATTAGGTTTCCTGCCCAACAGACTTTCGGTGACCACACCCTTACCACAAGGGTGAATCCCATTGACCATCAGCTCAGGATATCAGAGCGACAAGAGGGGGATTGGCAACTCTCAAGAAAACCAGAACAGCCATCGCATAAATGACAGCACAACGAGAAGAAGTTCCAGAAGACTGCTGGGCCTTGACCCAGGCTAACATCCCAAACATCTCTTGAGAATGGGCCACAGAAGGGCCTGAAAGTACTCGAGTGTGGAGTAAAACTAAATGTAAATACTTAGAAGTAAACAAGTTACAAATTGAATTTGTGGGTTTCTTTTTCAATAATAATAATAATAATAATAATAATAATAATAATAATAATAATAATAATAATAATAATAATAATAATAATAATAATAATAATAATAATAATAATGCATTATTATTATTATCATTATTATTATTATTATTATTATTATTATTATTATTATTATTATTATTATTATTATTACTGGTTTCAAATTTAGGAAATGATAGCTCATTGCTCACTTTCCGTTTATACAAGCCTGAACAAAATAAACCTTTGGCGCATTAATGATTTCCAGCTTATCTCAGTTTTCGATATCATGCTGTAATTCAGTGGCTTTTATATGCACACGTTTTCCTTTTTTATACCTTACTGTACGAATTACAGACTCTTTTTGTATAATTGTTATTGGAAAGGGTACAATTTCGAGCAGAAGAGAGACATGAAGCTGAAACAAACAACTAAAAATCGCTGTCGAGAGGAATTGAAAGCTGTTGATACTGACCTTTAGGAAGTCGGGTCATGCTTTTCCAGTGCCACCGAAATCTACCAAACTGTAGAATTCCACCGAGAGATGACGTGCACTTAGAATAAATGAATATTTCAAGCAATGAGAACCCTTTTCACCAAGGGCACGTCAGGGTAAATAATTCTTTAGAACTTAGAATCTAAAACTTAAGAAACATACAGGTAATACCTGAGTTCTCTTACTTCCGATAACTGACATATTTTTGCTGCAGTTTTGTTTGGATCTATTTTTATTTTATGATCTATAATTTTGCGTCAACGATTTGAAGGATGGTCTTTGTCAAGTTGATGAAATCTCTAACGCTCTGAACGCTGCTTAGATAAAGTATGAAAAAAGATGATCAACTATGAAGAGTAATGATTCCACTCATTACACGCTGGCAGTTTCACTTTCCATGGATGCGAATTATTCCTCATTAAGTACAATAAGCTTTCACTCACAATGAATGTCCGTGGAGCAGTTCTTCTACTTTCTCTCACTTGTTCGCATTTTTCCTCCCTCTCACTTTTGTTTTTCTCGCTGAGGTAAAACTCGGCAGTCAGGAATCTTTCACTCATCCATCAGTAATCGAGCAATTACTCTCAAATTATATCCCTCATTAAGAGTTGTGTTTACAGAAAGCGCGGACGAGTCTCTTGGGAGTTCGTCCCGGTTGTAAATGACATACTTCGAGAAAGTTAATTTTCTTAGTATTTATCTTGTGGGCATTTGTGGCGATGATCCGGAAATGGCGGTGAAGGAAATTTTTTTTATTATTATGATCACTTACTTCTAACACGAAAGAAACACTTCATAAATTATAATCAGCCGGTGGCAAAATAGATGAAACCCCTTGACTTGGAGGTCAGGATCATAACGGGAAAGTCAACCTCAGTGATTCCTTTTTAGTGTTGTGTAAAAGAAAACTTTTCGGCCCGCCCTCAGATCTTAAAAACTACTGAGGCTAGAGGGCTGCAAATTGGAAAGCTGATCATCTCCAATTCTCCAATATCAAAAACCTTACCAAATAGCAGTCCAGAAGCCTCAGTAGTTTTCATTTCATATAAGGTTAAAGTGATCGTGTGTCAGGCACCAACAACACATGCCACCACCGGGCCTTGACTGAAAGTTTCTTGCACCGTGGCTGAGGGTCTCATTCAGCATTTTTTTTCTGTTTTCATGTTCTATATCACTCTCGTTTTCCTCTCCTTTTGTAAACATCGGAGAATTTCTCTTAGCCTGAGAAAAGCCTCTGTTCCGTCTCGTCCAGACACAATGGAACCTTTCTGAGAGGCGGTTTTCATCTCATACAACGCAGTATACTTCTTCCAGCGTTACGCAGAGAATAATAAGTGAATGGAATGACGCCCAGGATTCTTGAACCAGTACGCGATTTAAACGGGCCATCAAAAGGCGCTCAGCGAACGCTCGAAGGACAAGAAAGTGAGATATCTTTAGTTGCTTTGCGTTCGTTTTAAGAACTTTGATTCCTGCTGTGACAGAGAATTGTGCATTGAGTGAGGAGGATTATATACATTTAATGATAATAATAATAATAATAATAATAATAATAATAATAATAATAATAATAATAATAATAATAATAATAATAATAATAATAATAATAATAATAATAATATTTCGCTGTAACGATGAATTCTGTATTGAGTGTGGAGAATCATGTAGATTTAACTTTCCAATAATAATAATAATAATAATAATAATAATAATAATAATAATAATAATAATAATAATAATAATAATAATAATAATAATAATAATAATAATAACAACAACAACTTCCTTTATTTCATCTCAGGAACATATACAGGGACTATACAAATACAATACACCCAGTCTAGATATATATAATCGGCAAAATCTTAAAGACAGATACGTCAAATGCGCCCTGTTTTTACAGCTAATAACAATATACCCAGTTTTATTTTTATAAATAGTAGACTTCTCTTTATCTTAAATGTAATTTTGACTATAAGAAAACATGAATCATAATATATATATATGTATATATGTATATATATATATATATATATATATTGTATATATATATATATGCTATACATATATATATATATATATATATATATACATATATATATATATATATATATATCGAGCTACA
This sequence comes from Macrobrachium nipponense, assembly GCF_015104395.2. Lineage (NCBI taxonomy): Eukaryota > Metazoa > Arthropoda > Malacostraca > Decapoda > Palaemonidae > Macrobrachium > Macrobrachium nipponense. Next base: position 18,055,750 of record NC_087201.1, on the reverse strand, counting down.
ATGTCCTTTAATATCTAATTCGCTCTACCTCGGAATTAATATATTTTCATATATGCTTAACCGAAGGGGAATTTTTTTCTCGATAATAGATTTGCCTGGACCAGGGCGCGAACCTATGGATCCTGGGTTTGAAAGGATCCATAGGTTCGCGCCCTGGTCAGGCAAATCTATTATCGAGAAAAAATTCCCCTTCGGTTAAGCATATATGAAAATATATTAATTCCGAGGTAGAGCGAATTAGATATTAAAGGACTTGTAGCTCGATATATGTATATGAATCGACGGAAATGTGATACGACTTATATATATATATATATATATATATATATATATATATATATATATATATATATATATATACATACATATATATATAATATATATATATTTAATTTGTTCTTTTTATCACCACCAATTATTGTTCCAACAAATATTTTTAATGTTTTGTGACATGAAATAATATTACCGTTATTACATGCCACGTAACATTTTCTATATATATATATATATATATATATATATATATATATATATATATATATATATATATATATATATATAGAAAATGTTACGTGGCATGTAATAACGGTAATATATAAATGTATATGATAATTACAATTATTTCATGTCACATACATTAAAAATATTTGTTGGAACAATAATTGGTAGTGAAAAAAAAAAATCACACACACAGAAAACGTCGGTGGCAAAGATTCAGAGTGTAGGTATAAATAGCCCTTCAACAGACGAGTTATATTATTCAGTACACATGAAGAAATGCGCCACAAGGGACACGACGAAAGAGAATATCTTCGAATATTCAAATAAAATAAAAAAGGATAAATTTCATTTATTCATGAGAGTGTTAACGACGGTTGCAAGTATTAACTTACTCCGCTGTCTGTATTAATTAATATAAATGCCACCTCGAGACGCGAACACCAAATTTACTTTATTTCGACGGATCTATATTAAAGCTTGATATTTATTTTTAGCGAAAATACGGAAACTGGAGTTATATAATGGTAAATATTTCCTTTCCTTCCGATCTGCCAATGAAAACGGACAAGACATTTCATAATATGCTGAGGGAACAAATAAAGTTGTAGATCCGTAGTAGCATTTAGGAAAACCTGCTGTGAATAATTTTTTTTCGGTCAGAAATAATCATCTTCTTCTTCGGTCCCACAGCGAAGTCGTGACGTCCCGAGCAATCCTTCAGCTACATTTCTTATCGTCCTGTCATCTCTCTCTCTCTCTCTCTCTCTCTCTCTCTCTCTCTCTGTATTGGTGGTTTTATTGTTTTATATACATAATTATATATATATATATATATATATATATATATATATATATATATATATATATATATATATGTATATATAGGATAATTATTTATATGAGTATCATAGGTTTTTCAACATAGATCATACTGGTCACTTGCTAATACAAAGCTGAATGTTTCCCACGGTTGTTTGTCGTATTTTTGAATAACTCAAAACTACTAACTAGCCACCTTTCATAAGAGACCATACGTCATTTGTTGTTTTATTCAAATTCAGGAGGTAGATTATGCATGTTCTTTAGAGTGGAGTACCTGGTCGATAAAGATCTACTGGCACATTATTCCAGGTGAATGAAGAATCAGACTACCGCACGGAGATCTGCCCCGATATCTAAGTGCTAACCCCTGTATTGACGCGAGACCCGATTCTTCTAATAGTGGTTTATATCACCTGTTTGAGAGAGCGTGCGTCAGAAAATTCGTCACCTTCACAGAAGTATTTTATTTATATGTTCTCAGCTTCAGAATCTTTGTAACAAGCAAACTGGCATGAGAAATTCAGGCGAAGTTTCTATTTGCGTGTAAGTAAATGACAGAAAGGAAAAGAAAAAAAAATGTCGGAAATTGAATGAACGTAATAAGAAGGGAATTAAGCGGATGCGTACATCTTTTCCACACAGAGCTGGGTGGGATTCCGGGATTGAATCGTGCAACAGATGATGCAAGGAAGATTGAATCTCGCGATGATCTGGTCGGCAAGAAAACGTTCTTAGGCAACATGCTGTTGTTGATCGTGAATGATGTGCAATTGTCGATTATTAATTCCATTAAGCTATCAACATTGGCTGATTTAAATAGTCAATAATCAAATGAGCGTCCATTGTTGTATGTGTGTGTGTGACAGAGAGAGAGAGAGAGAGAGAGAGAGTAAAGGATCTGATGAAATATGATGATGAATGGTTGGTTCAACCTGATAGTTGCAAAAGGGTGGTCTATACGTTTTGATGAGTGCTAATCCCTTAAGTCTCTACCGCCAGCCAAAGTTACTACCCCTAAAACAGTCGACTAATAACTGCTGGACCTGATTCACTGCTCAGGACCACAGACGCACACTGCGTTTCGTTTTGCTTGTCTGGTTCAGGAACTGAAAGCTTATTTCTTCGGTTGGTGATCACATACTTCTATTATTACAACTCTGGTGTTACCGTCAGTTAACTGGACTTGTTTTGTTTTCGTATCGGGTTTTCGCTCCCTGGGTGAAGGCAATGGTGACTGCAGAGAGAGAGAGAGAGAGAGAGAGAGAGAGAGAGAGAGAGAGAGAGAGAGAGAGAGATGTCAAAATATTTCCCATTTTTATTTCTCATGGAATTATTCGTACGTTTATTTTTCACGGAATGTTTCATTTAATTTGACGTACAGTTTAATTAATATTTAATCATGAAAATAAGAATTGTGGATCTCTGCCTCCAAAGAGCAAAAGCTATTATTGTCATTATGCTCATAAAGTAATGTTCATTAAACTATATATCAAATATTAAGGACCAGTGTTATCCTATGAAAAAAAAAAAAAAAAAAAAAAACAATAATCTCCCTCTCTCTCTCTTTCTCTCTCTCTCTCTCTCTCTCTCTCTCTCTGCTGTGTCATCACTGTCTTCTCTCAAATCGAGACAGACTGACGCGAAAGGAAAACAAGTCAGGTTAACTGACGGTAACCCAAGACTGAACTAACGGTAGGGACGGAAGTACAGGCACCAAAAAATGGAAGATGAAAAAAAGATAAAAATTGAGATGACACTCACTGCCTCTCTCTTAAGGCTCCCGGGAGACAGCCTCCGACAGACAAGACGGTTCTAAGGTTTGAGACGGAGCCGTTGTTACTGCTATTTCTTTTAAACATTACAAAGATAGCGGAAGTGATGATGTATTTATTTATTTATTTATTCCATTGACTTATTCCATAAAGAATCTTCATAGTAGCAGGTCTGAAGGCCTGTTTGACAATACCGCGTTTCATTATTTTCTTTGTTTTGGTTCCCCCTAGATGCTGACCCCTTGACGTGGGTAGGGGGCTTAGGGACCAGCAGCTGGGGCGTGATGCCTGGTGGGGTTCTTGCTCACTGGTCCTTGGGGCCCAGCTGCTGATCCAACTAAATTAGTCAGAACTTTTCCTTCTTTTTGAATTTTTTCATTCTTACTACATCCTTCTCCTTCATGTAATTTTTTTTTCTTTCGATTAATTTTGTGGAAATTTCCACCTTTGCAAAAATTTACTGGACCTGGTAAACAGAAAAGATATCATAGCTGGGACTGGGTTTTATATCTGAAGCTAAATAGTGGAACCGTGGCAGGACCATCAACTGCCCGATATGTTCGGACCTGAGTGATATCAGGTGGAACTATTTTGCAGGGCTGGACCACGGATTCCAGGGGGGTCTAGTTTTGCGGATAGGACTCTCGGCATTCTGTCCGGTTTGCCCATAATGTGATTAGGGTGGGGATGATTGTATTCTTGTAATACTCTCAGTCCTATCAAGCGGGTTTGGCTTACACTTGGGCCACTCTAATCATGTTGTGCCATCCCCTGTGGGGTAGGGTAGGGATGCGGACATTTGGGAGTCGGTTCTCACTTGTGCCATTAGTGGAAGAATAATATCCATGAAAGGTTGATGATATCTTTTTTAAGGTTTTCAGGTTTATTTATATTTTTTTTTTTTCCTCAATCTCAATCTTTATGATAAAAATAAATGAAGATTCAAGTACCCCTGGACCCTTTGATGGTGGTGAATCGGCACAGTTTGATGGCAGCTGGAACCTCCCCTGACACCTTCCTCTGGAGAAATCTAAAAAACCTTCCAGTGTATTAGTACACTGAAACCCTATGCTCCAGTACAGAGTAAAGGGAAATGTAGCAGAAGCATATTTGAAATTGGACCGGGAATATTTGAAAAGTCTTACGATAAGTACCTAACTTTTAATCTGGAAGAATCAAGTTGTGATATTTTTTATGTGTACCGAGATATCGTGGAATGTTGTGGCCGAGAACCTAAGATTTCTTATGAAGGTCGAGGAAAGCTGACGGTGGAATCTACCTCAGCAAAAGAAACTGAAAAATTGAAAGCATTATCACACTTGGAGGAGTCAAAGTGGAATGTGCAGTACATGCCTTTTGGTGGAATTACTCCAAGGGAATGATATATGCCACCCGCCAGTGATGACCTACTCGGAGGAAAAACTTAAAAAGAAGAGGAATTAAAAGATTAAGGTGTATGAGTTGAACGAATGAAGAAGAGGGTAATGGAGTCTTTGTCCCACTTCCGAATTTAATTATTACTCGATTGCCCTCTGTAGTAAGCAGCCTGGCTACGTTTTAAGATCAAACAATATAACCCAAGACCGAGGAGTGTTTTCATTGTCAAGAGTTCGGACATATGTTAGGGTCCTGTAAGACAGAGACTGCGGGCAAGCCGGCTACTTGTGTCAAGTGCAGTGAGCCAGAGCATGGCATGTGTGGTAACAAGCCAGATGTATACATTGTGGAGACAATCATCCATCGTCTTCACTTAATTGTGATGTGTACATCATGGAAAAAGAAATTCAAACTTTAAGGGTAACAGAACGTATTACATTTAGAGAGGCAAAAAGAGAGAGTATTGAATCAATTCGTTAGACCAGGAAATATCTTTTCCAGTGTTTGCTGCAAATCGAAAAAGAAACACAAATGTTACCAAGGATAATTTAAATAGAAATCAGTGATGGCCTCTACTCAGTGCCTCTTTGGAGGCAGCACCAGCTGTTGCTGGCGCTCCTTCCTCTTTGGAGGCTGCGCCAGTGATTTCTGGTGCTCCTTACCTCTCCGGAGGCTGCACCAGTATTTCTAGGTGCTCCTGCCTCTTCGGAGGCTGCCCCACCAGTGATGTCTGGTGCTCCTGCCTCCTCGGAGGCCGGGGGTGCCAGTGATTTCTGATGCTCCTAGGAGCCTCTTCGAGGTGGTGCCAGTTGGTTCGGCCTCGCCCCCTCTTTGGAGGCGAGTGCCCGTGGTGGTTTCTGGCAACTCTTGCTTCTATGGAAGCAGAGCCAGTAATTTCTGGTACTCCTGCCTCTGTGAGGCTGTGCCAGGAGTACCTGGTCACTCCCGCCTCTCTGGAGGCTGTACCACCTGTAAATGCTTTCGAGGATACACCAAGGAATATCCGATCCTCACACCCCTCCTCAGGCGACACCAGCTTTGTCTGCTGTTCCTGAGACTGATAACCCTTTAAAAAGGAAGGCAGCCTTAAACAATCGGTCTCCTCCAGGAAAAAAAAAAAAAAAAAAAAAAAAAAAAAGAGCAGGGTTGTAGCTGAAAGCTCTTAAAAGAGGCTCTAATGTAACAGCCTCTAAAGGAAAGTAAAATTCATTAATTTTATCCAGTGGAACTGTCAGGGATTAAGAGCTAAATGAAGAAGAGTTAAGGCTGCTCATATCAGAAGTGTCTCCTGTTGTATAGCTCTGCAGGAGACCATGATTGGTAATATAATGTGCCCCAGCCCACGAGAGTATACATCCTCATCACTCCACCTATAATTTAAATGTTGGAAGCCATGGTGGTGTTTGTTTTGTAGTTCGAAATGACACCCCACAAAATCCTATTATTCCTATTCAATCAGCATTGCAAGTGATAGGTGTGCAGATCCATTTGCAAAGAAAGTATACAGTATGCTCTCTCTATCTACCACCTAACGAAGTCTTCCCCATCAATGAATTCAAATCTCTTATTCAACAGTTACCACGTCCCTTTTGTTGATTTTGGGAGATATGAATAGCAGAAAACCCTAAACCCTCTTTGGGGTGACATCATCACAATTCAAAGAGGAAGGTGCTTAGGTTCCATCATAGAAAATGAAAATGTGGTGATCCTCAACTCTGGGGAGTCTACGCATTTTCATGTTCAAACGGGCACGTTATCAGCAATTGATTTATCTATATGTAGTGATGACTGTCTTATTGACTTTAATTGGAGAACTATAAATGATAGATTTACCAGTGACCATTTTCCGATAGTGGTGAGTGTAGCATCAAGTCCTCCATCTTCAAGGCTACCCAAATGGAACATTGGTAAAGCTGATTGGTCAACATTCCAGGAGCACAGCTTAATAGATGACTCTGCTGATGACTTTCCCTGTGTATATGACTCTCTTGACTTTTTTGAATACAATAATGTTCTCAGCTGGTCTTCAATCTATACCTAGGACTTCGCAAATTTGAAAAATGTCCGCCGACCAGTTTCCTTGGTGGACTACTGTAAATGCCAGGAAACTCATAGAACTATGAGATCTGCCTTCACCAGATACCGCAGACGAAAATGTGAGTATTATCGTGTAGAATTTCGAAAAGCGAGAGCTCATTTTCGCATGGAAATCAAAAAAGCACGAAAAGAATCTTGGACAATATTCATATCTTCACTACAAAAATTCAAAAACTCCTCTGACTCTAGTTTGGAAGAGAGTTAGAAAAATAGCAGCAAGTTCACTCCTTGTCAACCTCCAGTTATCAAGATCAGTGGTTGCGAGGTAGCAGACCCCCAGTTAGTGGCAAATGAGTTTGCTAATCATTTTGCTAATGTTTCGAAGAAAAATGATGATAGACCCTATTCACTCAAAGACGGATAATGGAACAGGTCGAAGTTTGATTTTAATACCTTAGACATGAGCATACAATGCTCCTTTCACTATTAGAGAATATGAATCAGCCTTGAATAAATGTAATGATCCGCTCCTGGACTGGACGATATAACATATTCAATGATAAAGCATACCCCTGAAAATACCAGACTTTTTCATATTAAGCCTAATTAACAGAATTTACCGAGAACATATCTTCCCCAAGCTTTGGGAGAAGTTAATATTAATTTTGTTTGTGAAACCTGGAAAAGATCCATTCAAGACAGAAAACTATCGTCCTATTGCATTAACATCTGTTTGTGTTAAGATCATGGATGGTGAACACACGATTGTAATGTCGGCGGGTACTTTGGAAAGAGGTGTAAATATCTGTCGCCTGCTCAGTGTGGTTTTCGGAGTATGCACTCCACAACTGATGTATTGGTACGAATGTAATCTTCAATATGTGAAGCTTTTGCCAACAAGCAGCATCACATCACTGTTTTCTTTGACCTAGAGAAGGCTTATGATACAAACATGGAGATAGGCATTTTAAGGTCCTTTATGAATGTAACTTGAGAGGCAATTTACCCCTGTTTATTAAGGCTTTTTTAAAAATAGGATATTTCAGGTTCAGGTTGGAGCAACAATGTCCAGATGTGTTCAATCATGGAAGAAGGAGTACCACAAGGAAGTGTTTTAAGTGTAACCTTGTTCGCCTTGGTAATCAATGGGGTTTCTAAAATAATTCCACCAGATATAAACATATACCCTTTTTGTTGATGACCTATCAATTTCCTTTGCAGCATCAAGGATGGCAGTGGCCGACGCCGCCTTCAGCTCTGCATTGATAATATAGTAAAGTGGGCTGAGGTTAATGGTTTTAGATTTTCTGCTAGTAAAACTGTAACTATGCACTTTTGTCATATAAGGGGAATCCACCCTGATCCAGATCTATTCATTCATAGGCAGAGAATTCCATGTGTTGGTGAACAAGGTTTTCTTGGCTTGATTTTTGATAGCAAGCTGACCTGGATTCCACATCTGAAATATATTAAGGCAAAATGCTTGAAGCAATGAATTTGCTGAAAGTCGTTTCTCACACTTCATGGGGTGCAGACCGAACTCAGATGTTGAGATTATATAAAGCCTTGGTCTTTTCAAATTAAGTTATGGTGTGAGGTGTACACGTCTGCGAAGCAGTATAGCCTCAAAATGCTCAACTCAATTCATCATGGAGGAATACGGTTGTGTACCGGAGCATTTAAATCATCTCCCACCGAGAGCATGCTTGTAGATGCTGATGAGGTGCCACTGGATCTTCATTATAAACGTCTGCTGGTTCGGAGCTGGTATAGATTCCAGAGGCTACCTAAGTCTTTTAACTAGCATTTGCATAGAGAAATGAAAGGAAATGCATTGGCAGTTTTATGAAAGTCACCCTAAGCAACCTCATCCATTTGCTTTTAGAGTAAATTCTATAGTCCGTGAATTAAATATGCAAGAATCGAGATTTTACCAGCAAAAATACTCAGTTTAGTCCACCCCTGGAACTTTCCAGAGGTAAAGTTTTGTAGATATTTTAATTTTACCAAGACAGAATTTGTCCAGTGAGGCCATGCGGGTGCGGTCAATATTTTTAGAATACTCTTTGCAACATGATAACTCCACTGCAGCTTTTCACGGATGGCTCAAAGTCGATGCTGGCGTCGGCTTTGGTGTAGCCTTCCTGATGTAGAGAGAAGCGGCAGGCTATCATCAGTTGCATTCGATTTTTACAGCAGAATTATATGGAATTTTAAAGGCTTTAAAGGAAGTTTTAATTCGGAATGAAGTAATTTTATTATGTATTGTGACTCAAGAAGTGTTCTTCAGTCGCTGGAATCTTTTAACTTTAAACCCTCTGATTTTAGATATATTGGAATGGCTGCTTTTACTTAAAAAGAAAGAGGGAAAGAAATAAAGTTCTGATGGGTGCCTTCTCATGTTGGGGTGGCTGGGAATGAGAAAGCTGACCACTTGCAAAGTCTGCGGTCAGCTCCCCAGAACCCAGAAGATGCCTACTTCCATATCGGGATTTGTATCCTCTAGTAGGTTAGAGAATTAAAAATTGTTGGCAGTCCCAGTGGGAGGATATTTTAAATAACCAAAAAATGCGTAGTATCACATCATCATTGTCTCCGTGGTCATATCCGTATATGCCAAGGAGACAAGAAACGATGTTGAGTAGATTGAGGATTGGACATACAAGACTCACCCATGGGTTCTTGATGTCTCGTGAAAATCCTCCGTTTTGCGAGAACGTACTGTGCCCTTGACTGTGAGACATTTGTTGGTTTGAATGTCCCAGACTTGGGAATTTGAGATAGGTTCCTGTCTTGGGGTGGTCGTGACAGAGTAGGTAATTATATCCTAGCTACAATTCTTGGAAAGGATTGTAATATAGAGCAGTTATATATTTTTATGAGGGAGGCGGGCCTCCTTAACCAAATTTAAATTATACATACGATTGTCTATGTAAGAACTTATATATATGAACAAAATTTTTATATATATATATATTTTTATATGAAATTTATCAAAAATATAATTTTTTCTATTTAATTTATTTTCGGTGTCAATTACCCAGATGTTGTGACGCCAGATATAATACACAATCAATCAATCAATCAATCTTTGTTTTGGTTGAATTTGATTTTTAATAGTCTTAATTTTATCGTTTTAATATATCTGAAAATAGTTGAATTATCAAAGACAATCTTTAAAAATCACCATGAATTTCAGTCCATACTGACACTTGTAATTAAGACTTAGATAAAAAATACACCTTGAATTCAGAGCGTCTGTTTTCGAGTTGCAGTTCACAGCCAGAGTCTTACTTTCAAGGTTCGATCAGCTCTCATTCCACAGAGTAGAATTTTCCGTTCGAATGGTGGTCTGGGTATAAGAAAAGAAAATAGAAATCGTCCGTCATTTGGGATCACGACATCATCAACAGAGGTGGGTTCTACTGTAGAAGGAAGAAGTAGAAAAATAAGGAAATCTGACGATTGCCGACCTGAATGACATCTCATGAAACAATAATATTGTTAGTTTGACCAAGTGATATTCATCTCAAATTTTCGCTTACTCGTGGAGTAAACGATTGAACTACTTCGTTGATGGTTTTGTTGTTGTTTTGGGGGGCGGTGGGTGGAAGAGCCTAAAAGGTCTTAAAAAGGTGTTTTGCGTTGCGTTAAAGATACAGGAATTTTAGGATAGAATATTTATGATTTATTTATTAGAATGAAAATGTAAGAAAATAAATAACTTTCATGTCAAACAATACAGAAGAATTATTGCTAATAAAATATAGCGTATATATTTTAATTTTCGTTGGTGAAACAAGGCTCTATTTGACTGTAGATTTTAGTGCGTTTTAATTCATTTGGTATACTGAATTTAGGCTGTTTCTGTTCAATTATTTCATGTTTCTACTTATAACTGAGAATATATGAACGTGTTTAATTTGTGTCATTTTTTATTTGATCCTTGTTGTTAGTAGAACGAAGTATGAGTATTAATTACGAAGACCACTTCACGTTAAGTTAGGAATATAATATTTACAGCTTATGCTTGAGGGGAAAATCTTGCACGCGTCCCGGGTAAGCTGGATGTAGCAGCACGCCTTCTTTGTACTACTTTTGACCCTTTCTTTGCAGCTACTTTATTTCTCTATCTTGTAACGAAGAATAAGTCTTCACTATTCTAGTGGATGCAGTGTGAGATAACCAATGAATCATATGCTAATTTTAGTTTTGTGGACCTAATGTAAACTGTTTTAGTCTTTCCTTCTAAACAAGGACTTATTGCTCTTAAAATTAAATAAATAAATAAACAAATAAAAAAAATTGTGAGTGCTCGTGAACGACTTCTTAAAAAGACTAATATTTTTGGCGTCATTTAAAGGTGAGTGAATGAAAACGACCGGAAGAAAACTGCCATATCACCATCAACAAATGACATCAGCAATCTCAGACATAATACATCGGTGGATAATCCTGAACAGTAAGAACAGCACAAGTTGACTGCTTCTGAGAAATCATTTCGCTCTCAGCAAAATGAGTGAAAAAAAAGTTAAGTGGAAATTCTTTTGCTACTTAATGTGAGGAATTACTCTGTTTAATTATTTGTTTATTAATTAATTAATTAATTAATTTATTTATTTATTTATTTATTTTTACGTTTCCTTCCTTCTGCAGGTATACTGATTATTTTGAAATTAAAATACTTTAATAAGGAAAAACTCTCTATCACGAGAGTATATATAATGTTTCTAAAGGTCCACAATAATACCAAGTGTAAAAAGTCCGTGTATAATTTTGAAGACTTTACAGATAGCTTTCGAACCTTCCCTGGGTTCATCTTCAGTCCAAATGAACAAAAAGTTACGACAAGTGCAAAGGTAAATTTAAAAAACGAGTCGTTGAAGATCGTTGACAACGGTCGTTAGCTCGTTAATGGGCCAGGAGAAGAAAGAGGGTAGTTAACAATAACTAGGTGATACCCTCTCCCCTATCAATCCTTCTGGCTGCAATCCTGTTGGATCTTCGTACAGGTTGTTGCAACATTACATGAAGTCCTTCATCCAAGGTCGTAGATTGGGCACCGTTTATCAGACTCCCCCGGGGGCAGCGGTTACCTGGACTGGAAGAGGCAAGGCAGAGGCAGCATCAGAGAGGGAAAAACAGAGCCTGTCCTACATTTAAATCTTTTAAAAACATACTAGTAATATAAAAATTAACAAATGGGTCCTTCGTTGACAAAGACTTGTTTCCTTTGAATGATTCTCCCAAACTTATAGCAGCTCCCTCGACTAATCGTCTGACATTTACATTGTTACTTTTAAAGATAATTTTAGCCTCGTTCCAGTTGGGTCTATGATCATTCCTAATAGCCAGAGGTACAAATTTTCAGTTTACCGGAAATCTACCAATTCCGAGAGTTATGTCCACTTTTATTCTTTTCACTCAAAAGAAATAAAAAGTAACGTTATTATGAATTTTGCTTTAACGCGCATTCAGAATTTGCGACTCCGAATATAGACGGTGAACTTAAACACATCACAGCTACTTTTAGAAGTCTCAGATATCCCCCTCACTTCATTGAGAAAGCAATTTCTGCGAGCGAGGAAGTCGTTCTATGGACTGAGAGATAATAATAAGGAAAAACCAAAAAGATAGTTTGTCCCTTCCCTTTAATCCAGAAGTAAAAAAAAAAAAAAAAAAAAAAAACAAAAAAAAAAAAAAAAAAATAAGTGGACATATCAACAAAAGTCAGAAGGAAACTAAAAGATTGTGTTCAAATATGAAAATACAATAAGACGTTCCCTCGTAAGAAACAACTAACAATGATAAAAATCCCATAGTCCCAGGCGTTTACGAACTACCGTGTATGGATTGTAATAGTAAATATTTTGGTGAAAGTGGACGGGGACTAGATATACGTTTGGGCGAACATAAGCGAGCTTATGAACTACAATCACAAAACAGCGCAATAGTAGCACATGCATTCAGGAATGATCATAGACCAACTGGAACGAGGCTAAAATTATCTTTAAAAGTAACAATGTAAATGTCAGACGACTAGTCGAGGGAGCTCCTAAAAGTTTGGGAGAATCATTCGAAGGAAACAAGTCTTTTGTCAACGAAGACCCATTTGTTAATTTTATATTACTAGTATGTTTTTAAAAGATTTTAAATGTAGGACAGGCTCTGTTTTTCCCTCTCCTGATGCTGCCTCTGCTTGCCTCTTCCAGTCCAGGTAACGCTGCCCCTGGGGGCCCCAGGGGGATCTGATAACGGTGCCCAATCTACGCCCTTGGATGAAGGACTTCATGTAATGTTGCAACAACCTGTACGAAGATCCAACAGGATTGCAGCCAGAAGGATTGATAGGGGAGAGAGTATCACCTAGTTATTGTTAACTACCCTCTTTCTTCTCCTGGCCCATTAACGAGCTAACGACCGTTGTCAACGATCTTCAACGACTCTTGTTTTTTAAATTTACCTTTGGCACTTGTCGTAACTTTTTGTTCATTTGGACTGAAGATGAACCCGAGGAAGGGTTCGAAAGCTATCTGTAAAGTCTTCAAAATTATATCACGGACTTTTACACTTTGTATTGTTGTGGACCCTTTAGAACATAATACTTTTAATGTTAATATCTTTCTTGCCGTAATTTTTTTTTACCTTTTTCGAAGTTCAGATAAATGGCACATGATTATATCTGTTTTTGTTTTTCATTTACGTCATTAGAAATAGCACTGGCAAGGACAAGGAAAAACATCATAATTCACCAAATATATATTTGCATGAGCTTATATATATATCTATATATATATTATATATATATATATATATATATATATATATATATATATATACTATATATATATATATATATATATATATAGTATATATATAAATTAATAAATTCAATAGCTTTTCTTCTGTGTTTTTGCTGTTTATATTTTGTTAGTAGAGTCGAACATTTCTGAGGCACTCGTTCTGTTACTGATGCACCTCGCAAGGAACCAGGGGAGAGTCTTCTCTTCCAAACTGTAGACAAAAATCCTCCCATTCCATTCACAATTCCGCGGAGATTTATAAGCCCATCAGAAAATCTCTCTCCCGAAGAAATCACGGCATATCGATTCACTCACAGCCATATTGCGATATGGTAGATCTTTCTCTCCGATCAGCATCTAAGACAGTGCCCTGAGTATTTATGTGGCGTACGTGCCTTATTAAAATGGAGTTCTTTGCTAATCTTGGGGATGCAAATGCTGGTTTTATGTGCTAAGATATGGAGAGTATAACGGTATACTGAAGTAAAGAAGTGTGTTTTTTTTCTATTGATTATGATGGGATATTTTACTTCTTCTCATACCTATGCTCAAGTACAGAATCCGGACAGCTAGTAAAAGTATTTGCGTGTTTGCTAAAAATAATAGATATTTTTATGCTGGATGTCCATTTTTCATTTCCATTGAATTAATTTCACAAAGACAGTTTATTCCCTGGCACTCAGGTTATCCTTGTGAGTAAAAAATATTTGATTTTGTCATGTTTTATTTTAAGGAATACTCTCCCCACGTAGAAGAAGTCATATGATCTCTCAATGCTTGTAGTGGCACCTTCTGCTTGTATTCCCTCTAAATTTCTCAATAAAACCTTTCCAAACACGGCCAATGAAAGTTAAACTGGACCAAGAAATGAGATGCAATTTTTTTTTTTTTGTGGTGATGGTTCTGGATTGAATCTAAAATCCTTAACTCATCTTTGTATATATTCTACTGCATCAAATCAGGAAATCCCACTTAACACTATAAAAATAAATCTTCTTCTAAAGCCTGCTTCTAAGAGATTTACAAATCAGTGTCTTGTTCAAGGGATTTAGATTGCATATTTTATTTATTATTTATTTTTTTATGGAGCACACAAAGGCAAAAATGAGTATTATGATACTATGAATACGAAATGCATGGTGACGAGATGACTAACTGGGGAGACGTAAAAATTTGAAACTAGTTTGCTTTTGGATTTTAAAGGGAAAAAGATTACTGAGCAGCTGTAAGTATACTCTGATAAGCTAAAATAGTAAGTTCAACCAGGTTCTAATTGATAAATAATAAATAAAGATATATATATATATATATATATATATATATATATATATATATATTATATATATATATATATATATATATATATATATATATATATAATATTCTCTGATAAGCTAAATAGTAAGTTCAACCAGGTTCTAATTGATAAGTATATACATATATATATATATATATATATATATATATATATATATATATTTATATATATATATATATATTTATATACATATAATACTAGTAATCTCCTTAGGCAGGAAGATATGGTAATTCAGTTGTATTCCACAGGAAAGAAAATGCCCAACGGTTCGCACCCAATTGACCTTTTCTTGGAGCGTTTAATGAGGAAAAGCTTAATAAACGCCCCAAGAAGAGGTCCATTGGCGGACGAAACTGTTGGACGTTTTCTGAGATAACTAATTTTTACTTTCCTATGTGGGATTATATATATATATATATATATATATATATATATATATATATATATATATATATATATATATATATATATATATTCTTCACGCCCATTGCTCTCTCTCTCTCTCTCTCTCTCTCTCTCTCTCCATCTCTCTCTCTCTCTCTCTCTCTCTCTCTCTCTCTCCCAACCACAATTACTTCTCTGCTCACATCTCATCATCTCATCTCAGTTCCATTTAAGTCACAGGATCAGACAATGTCGGATTCCTCCCTAGTGGTACTCCCCTGTACAGTCGATCATCACTAAACGGGGGACGTATCAGATAGTCTCTGTCCCGCCGCCACTCGTTGCTGACTCATTAAGCTTCGATTCATCTCTCTCTCTCTCTCTCTCTCTCTCTCTCTCTCTCTCTCTCTCTCTCTGCTTCTAGGTGATACAGCGATTGCCCACCCTCGTTTCATATTTCAGTTTCCCGTTCATGTCTGGATTTTTATTTTTTTCCATATTTCTTCTGAGTTTTCTGGTCTTTTTATATCCTTTGTCTTCACTGAGTTGGAATTATGCCATTTTATTCTTTTCCAATGTTATAGACTTTTCTTTTCGTTATTTTGTGCATAATTTCACTTTTTGAAGTTGCGATTCTCTCACGATTTTTCTCTGGTATCTTTTTTAATTTTGCTTTTGTGAGCTTCGTTTCCTCTTAATTATATTTCACGTTTCTTGGCTTATAGCTTTAACTTCATCCCAACGACATTTTGCACCAAATTTATGGCCTAATCTTAAAACAGAGAAAACAATTAACTCCAAGGTCTCTGAAACATTTAAAAGCCAGTAGCTTGAATTGAATATAGAATTTAGGCCAAAGGCCAAGCATTGGGACCTATAAGATCATTCAAAGCTGAAACGGAAATTGACAGTAAAAGGTCTGAAAGGGTGTAACATGAGGAAACCTCAAAGCAGTTGCACTATAAATCAATCGTTAGGAGAAGGTGGGAAGTAAGATGGAAGAAAGAGAATATGAAAGTAGGTACAGTAAAAGGGAGGGTAGGGGTTGCAGCTCCCTACTAGGGTAGAGGCAGTTGCCGGAGTGAACACGAAAAGGTAATTTGTCAAACTTGATTGAGAACGAGGAAAATATCAATGGCCAGGTCGGTGGGAGTTTCAGATAAGCTGTTGAATCTCTTCAGGAATATCGCACGTCTGATGATGAAGATGATTGCGTGATTACACATTAGGTATCATCGTTTTACGACGGACAATACAATCATTCGCGTCAGAGTTCGTAGCAGAAGGAAGGTAAAATAATGTCAGTTATTTAGCAGAATTGGACAAGCATAAAAAAATTCGTAGTGGCAAAACATTTCGGAATGACAGAGAACAATATGCAAATGAATCGAGTAACCATAGCAAGTAAGTAAATAAAATGAAATGGTGATTTCAATCTTAGAGTCATCGATGAAAAACATGGCAGCTGGGGTCTCCTCTTTCATGTCATCTTAACCAGATGACCATAATCCACTCAAAGGAATTAGCTCTGTTGTTGAAGTTTCCCATTAGAGTTCGCGATGGTATCGGCTCCTGCCATTTATCTCCTCAGGGGAGCATTCCTCAAGGTAAGACGTTGCTGCCTCCACCAATGTTTAATTTGAGGAACTCGTGATAAGATCTCCCCTGACACATTCTGGGAGGTAGTATACATTTCCCTCGCTGCATATTGAAGCAACGAATTGTCGATTGAGGAGAGCAGTTATGCGTACAGGCTTGTGTATGTTATGGTATTATCACTAAACACACATACGTATTTTTGGATATACATATACATACACTACAGTATATATATATATATATATATATATATATATATCATATATATATATATATATATATATATATATGTAGTATGTATGTATGTATGTATGAATGCATGTATGTATGTATACGCACAAATACCTGTAAATCTTTTGATAGAGTGATTATGATTTTTCCTTCACCAGTGAGAAAAAACACGTTCCATTATGAGGAAGCACATTTTGGTGAATTATATTTATTATTATCAATAAACAAGGCTCATATTCTTACTAGAGATTTTTTACAGAAGAGTCCATCACTCGAGAAACACGGTATGCACAACTTCCAGTAAGATTTAGGTTGATTCAAGTACGCATTCCTTGAACATCAGAGAGAAATGAGGAGTGTGGGGTAATACAATGTGCTGCTGCCATTATAATCGCAAATCGCTTTTATATTCGTACGTCATGTGGTTTCTACAGTGGCCACTCTACTAACCGTGATTCGGGAGAGTCGGTGTAAGGAACATCTATCATCGAGGCTGATTTCAAAGACTAGCGTCGCTTCAACCAATCAACGCTTTTGTTATTGTCTCGCGAGAGCCAATCAGCGCACAGAAGAATATGTGTATTCTCTGAACACACGTGATTGCTCTGTAAATAAGCTATTTTATCGCTATCATCGTCGGTATTATTCATCATTGAGTGATAACATCGGCAGTTTAATAAGTTTAGATAAGGTAGATTCTACAGAAGTGTTCGTTGTGACCGGTCCGTCCCTGAAAGTGCGGAAAAACAGGAAAAAGGAAACGATCTCTGTTTCGGTGGTATTTCGTGGTCAGATGATGGTGGCTGCGATAATTATCATGAGCCTTTCTGTTTTAGATAATGGTGTTGGTATTGAGCGACACGGCGTAAGAATAGGTGAAGATAAAGAGGAAAATGGTGCTATTAAAGAGGAGGAAATAAAAGGAAAAAGTGAAACTAGCAGAGGAAAAATTTGCATTATTATTACGATTTTAGTGATGGTGACATAACTGTTGACCAGTGGGTGTATCTGTATGACAGTGAAAGCGATACTGAATAGTATTAGCATTGAACTATGTTACTAGCATCCCTACACATGTGGTGGAGAACTTTCTCCCATCAGTTTTGAAGTTAGTACTGGTGCCAGTGCCACCGTTAGCACGACACTCAGGACAACAGGATTGCTAAGAGACTGAAGAACCTTGAGTTTTGCAACCCAAACTATGTTAAGAAGATTGATTAAAATAACAGCTGTTCCGCCAAGAAGGTCTGTTCCCTCTGTAACCGCAGGAACGAGTGTTTTTCCAAACTTGGGAATGCTGGTCCCTCAGGTATATTGATCAACAGGGGACTGTAACATGCAGACAGTATACTTTCAAAGAGGCAATACATCCAGAGGAAGTGACTGAGGCCGGAGAAAGCAGAAGTGGACTTTTAGCCACTGCAAGTCTACCGTCCTCTTGATTCAAGTAGTGACCGCTGTCAGAAATCAAGTTGCTATGGAAAAGTTGTCAGAGAGATGAGCAACGAGAAAGGACCTGAGGGGCAGGAATCCCAACGCCAGGAAAATAGCAGTTCGTCCATGAACACATACAGTTGTTCCAGGCACTGTACTCATAAGCGTACCCCCGGTCTACAAAGTTTGGAGTTTCACTTCAGCAGCTGGGCACTGCACGAAAAATGCCTTGATTGGTTATGTCAGCCAGCCTTGGGGTGAAAACATTTCAAAATTATTTTCAGCCACCATTACAGTGTGAGTTTTGGCACCTCAGTGACATCGTAGGTATGGTGTTGGCGTACCACCTCGTTGGCCGGGAGTTCGATTCTCGGGCATTCCATTGATAGAAGTTCAGTCTCGATGTGGTTCGGAAGTCACGTAAAGCCGTTGGTCCCGTTGCTGAATAACCCATTGGTCCAAGCTACGTAAAAACCCCACCATACAACGAACAAACAATAAAGATGCCAGCAACACTTGAGAACAGCTGTCGAGTTGAACAGTTTTTCTCTCACATTGAACAACAAGTAAAGGCACAGAGCGAAAAAAGCATCGTAGGCTTCCAGCGCTAAGAAGGATGTCAAACTGTGATGACGAACTGGGGTCTGAGTGCCACGCCCTCGGCTTTCTGTCAGTGTACTGCTTTAAACAAAAATTGCGACAAGTCTTTTTAACACCGTTCGCCCGCCACCCCCTGACTTGCTCATGGACCTAGCTGTCTGTGGGCCAATGGAACTGAACATTCCAGGGAAATAATAAGCAAGACAAGAACTTATAAGATTTTGGTGAGTAAAACTATTTTTTGCCATGATCCATCTTTATTTCATCGTTTTGATAATTACTTTTGTGTTTAAAACACTGTTAAATCTATCAATAATCATCATTATATTTACCATTGTTAGGATTAATATGGACACTATGTCTATTCATTTCTATTGGATAGATGTGACAATATTTTCGGGAGATTTTCGTGTTTAGAACTTATTTTTTTCATAACTCATGGGTTTGCTTGGAGTATTTCGAACATACTCCATGCTTACTAATGTTTAATAACGTGTCTAATGCTAATAATTGCTTGCAAGTTTGTTAGCCTGAATCACCAGTATCTTCATTCACATGTTTGCTAGGATTATATTTTAACATATCCATGTCTATTAAATTTTTATTTACAAGCTAGCTATACCATTTCTTCATTAATGTTAACTGGTACGTGTGACAATTGTAATTGTGAGATATTGGATTTTAATCGCTATTAACTTCATCATTAATCGTCATGCACAAGCTTCTTGTGATTGTCATCATCATATACTCCATGTCATGTTTGTTAATATGCATTGCTATGTGTTTTCTGTGTGGGACAACAATTTTGGGGTTCTTTTGATGTATTTCATAAAAAGGAATAAATAAAAATTGATGGGGATGGGGGTTTAGAAGCGATTTTTTTATTACTATTACCATGCACAAATGAAACATAATTTGGGGTTACAATAAGAGAAAACTATTCGGGTAACCTCATACCATAAGTGTTTAAACTAGGGAGCTGCAAGTTAAAAGTGTACATCTCAAAAACTCATAGAATTTTATTCGTAAACTGTTACTTAGGCATAATTTCCATACAATTAGTTCATAGTATCATGTTGAACAATATCATCACGATTTGAAAGCAAAAAATGTTTAATATTGCTTTATTCAGTTTTAACATACTGGCGCACAGAATGCTTCCCAGGTTACTGATTATGCGGCAATGCACGAAGATTCTGGCAAAATAAGGTTAATTTAAAAATCCAGACACATGCAGATGGGGGTCAGCTGAGACATAATCTAGTCCAAAGTCAGTTTGACACAAATCAGCTAAATTTCACAAGCACAAAGAGACGATAGTGTGTGTATTAGGTCAATTATTCATGAATTATTCAGACAGATAGACATGCATGCATAAAGTCAAACACATAGCCGATGAACCTAAGTAGTAATGATGAAATGCATTTAAAGAATTACTCACAAATCCTTAAAAATGATGTTTTTCTTGTTTTTTTTTTTCTAATTCCATTTATTAATTCATTAGTTTAGACTTGAAAATTTATGACCGACGTTTATTACAGTATATTTGAATCACATCTCCGCATGGGATTCACTTTTCATTAAACATATATTATGTATGTGAAAGCGTCTATATATGTATATTTTTCTTTATTCATTTATTTATAATCATTTTTTTTAATTATGACTGTGAGCGTTGGCATGGACATATAGTGAATAAGTTTTAGCATAAATACCCCTGTTTATACACACACACACACGACACACACACACACACACACACACACACACACACACACACACACACACATATATATATATATATATATATAGTATATATATATATATATATATATATATATATATATATATATATATATATATGATATGAGAGCAAAGAAACGACGTGACAAAATCGCAATGAGGGTCAATTGTTTTCCGGACTCCTGGTATTCTACCCTACTTTCAATTATGTCTCTACATTAGATAAAAAATCCTTTTATATCATTCAAACACAAAATCCATAAATCAGCCGTTCAGACAAAGAATGAGGGGCAAAAGTTTCATCCTTCAGTCATCAGTCAGTTTGAGAATTCGTTGTTCTATTTCACAAGTGAAATGAATGAGTCTTAGTTCATCAAAAACACTCTAACAACAAAACGAAGCAAAAACTTCAATGTTTTCGGTGGAAAATGTCACTTGGAATTTATTCTTAGTAATTCATTTCAAAGTATGTTTTGTTTCGGAATTCTATCTATGAGTTTAGGATTTTATGAAAGATATTCATTATATTCATGACAGTGGTTTTAAAAACAATCATATTAAGGATCCCTCAAATAACCCCATTATTCACAATTCATGTTTCTGTTGGAGTTTATCGTCTTCCACTCTTTCGTTCATTTTTTTTTCATGTTTTTTTGAAGCAGTAGTATAGCATCTTGTTTACAAAGACTTGCAAAAAATAATCCAATTTATTATTAACGTCAGGGTTAATAAAATCATTATAGAAATAGCTACTTTAATTATGGATTCCTTAAATGGCTGCGATGTTAGTAATCCCTCCCAAGTCTGAATTGCAGTTTGAAAGGAAGAGACATAATTTTCAATAAAATTTACTAACAGTATCTACTTCAGGAACCTTGAGATGTCTCTTGATGAGTAGCTTCATTAATGTGTTTCGATTGTGTGAGCGTTGTATCTTGGCTACTTTTATTTTTAAAATATCTGCAACAACTATTCTATATCTCCCTTTAGAAAATTTATAGGGTGGTTGGCCTTTGCTGTAATGACAATAGAAATCCGACAATTAAGCACTATTGTTGACATCTCTATGAATGATGTGTCATGTGGCCTTTCTTCTCCGAAGTTTCTGGTTATGGCCTTAGTCTGCTTTTCTTTACCATTTTATTGCAAGATTGTCAGTTTTTTTTTTTTTTTTTTTTTTTTTTTCAGGCTGACTGGGTCCTTGTCATCAGGGTCTCTCTCTCCCCTACCATTTTCTCTCTTTCCACCAGGATTTTCCTTCGGATTCGTTTTTGGTTTTGGCTTAAATTCCGTAATTAAGGTGAAATTGTCCTACCTATTGAAAAAACAATTTCTCTTTGTTTTCTTTACTAGTTCATGGTAAAGAAAATCCTGGACACTGGCAGAGAGAGATCCTCAAAACTTATTTCGACCTCCCTGGGCTAAGGCATCCGCAAACCTAGCAGGGGTGCTCCCTAGCAATGACGTTTTTAACCAGGGCATGGCTGTCCTGGATAAACATCCTAGAGCTAGCTGACACTCCCTGAACATCCCTAAGCTAGTTTGGGGACTCTGAACTTCCCTAGTTGGCACTCCATGGTTGCAACATCTAAGCAGCAGAGCTACAACTTGAAAAAGATTAAAAACGAGGGAAACACTAACGGATTAATACTTATGATCAAACGAAAATCAAAGAAAAATTCTTCCACTTGTGTTGTTTACTGGAGTTGATGACAAAACAAGGAGTGGAAAAAAAAACAAAAAAAGAACAAAATAATCACATCGCAATACTTAAGAAAAAAAATACCTAAATCTTTGAAAAGTGTCTTTACATAAATCTGTGGATACGACAAACCATTATCTATGCATCTAGCAATACACACACACACACACACACACACACACACACTCATGGTGTTAATGCAAGTGTGAGTGTATGTTAACAGTAATCCTTGGGCATTTGAGTTTATAACCAACTGGCAATGCTTGATCCACTCTTCTACAGAAGGGGAGCTAAGAATACGAATACGAATATGTTCAAATTCATAAGATTGATGTCATAAGCTGACTAGATCGGCTGGAGCTAGGTGCAATCAATAACCCTTCTTTGGGGGACTTTGAATTTTCCATCTGCTAAAGCGACAGACTATAGTGCTGTAGCTGCTCACCTATATTAAGAAATGAAGGATACTAAATTCACTCCTTTCATACCCCCAAGCAATGTGAGAACACCTTAACCTGAACATCAATGGCCGCAGAGGAAGTATTCTTCGCCCTACTACATTACTGGCAGAAAAATGGCATGAAATAGATCTAATAGTGTCGTCCATCCTTGGGGGTTGAACACTCGACCACTGAAGTAACAACCAATGGTTTTATTCAGGAAACAACAGGAGAGAAACCATATATTGCGTCGGCCTGGGACTTCCCTGGTTGCTGGTTCAGATCCCTGAAGAGCAGTTATATATATATATATATATATATATATATATATATATATATATATATATATATACTATATATATATATATATATATATATATACAGTGATCGTATTGACTCTGGTACTATTGTCCCTAATAGATGCAAAAGATGTCAAGATAATGAGAGTAAATAGTTGTAGCGTTTCTTTAGTTATAGCCACGCGCAAGCAAATAGAAAGTTGATTTCGCTCATGAAAATGTTACATGTCTTTAAATTTTGCTATGTAGCACAGGGGGAAATTAAAATATCTCACCATTTTGCGTTTTGCAAGAGTGTCATATTATACAACTGCGATCCCAGCATTCCGTTCATAGAAATACCTCCTGGATGTCATACCGTGGAGACTGTAATCTCAAATGGCAAATGTTTTAATCTCATCACCTTAAGCATAAAAGTATACATGACGTATTCTTTACATTCAGTAAGTTTTCATAACTTTCCCAATATTGAATTCAGGATAACATAGTTATTAGCTTTTGTTATTATTTTTAGTTGATCATGGTTACCTTCTTCACATTTTTATCGAGTAAATAAAAAAAAATAGTTTTTTAATGGAAATCTTACTAAGGTTATTAACACAACTGTATTCCAATTATTGCCTCTCTAGCTGTTTATGTGTGTATTGATTTTAATTGTATGTTTGCGAATTTATTAATGTGTTGTTTGTAGTAATGATTTCGGACCATTAAATGATTACGAAAGGCACAAATAATTTTACAAAAGGACTGGAGTAGAAGATGAATGACCTATTGTGGTGATAAAGGGAATTGTCCTGGTTTTTTGTGATGAGAAAAATAGCATATGGGGAATAATATATGGTCAAAATGACAGTATTTAGAATTCTGGGGAGAAAGAACACGAAGAAAGGAAAATTTCTTAGGTGGTTTAAAGTTTTGGGAAGAAAAGATTGGCTTCTCCATATTATGGAGAGATTGGAATAATAGCCAAGTAGAGTGGAAGTTTTGTTCAAGTTGCCCATCCTTGATTTGGTTATAATAAGGGTGGAAGATCACATGTTATTCACAATAGTGACTGAAACATCACCACTAGAAACATTGAACTTATTCGTATAAACAAGGCATTCACGAATGTTTCATATATAGTTACTGGAATGAGGTATTTTTAAACAAAGCAGTTGCACAAAGGTAGTTCCACAAGATTTATGACAGCTCAGTAACATTAATGGTAAGAACAGCAGAATTAATCAGGTTCCCCAAAGATCATACCCAAGAGTTTGAGCAATATATTTTTCCTGTTATTAATTTAAAGTTGAAACATTATTGGAATAGTAGGCTGTGTGGGGATCGATCGCCATTACACTATATCTAAAACATGAGTACTCTTATTTAAGGGGGCTGGGTCACACCAAGACCCATTTAAGTGTGTCTGGGACCACACAATAGATATTCTCAAATATTAAATGTTACCACAGGGTTTTTCCAAAGCTTTGAATTCCGGTTACCTTTTCAATTGAGGGTACCTTTAGATACACTTTTTTTTTTACTCATATGTATATGCACTAGCTGACTGGTCCCATGCAACGTAAAAACACCATACAAACACAAAAAACTAGCTGACCAACCCGGCCCTGCCTGGGAAAGGAAATCTTTTGGAGGACTCAGAAAAATCTTCATGTACCTCGTTGTGCTAACTGTCCATTTTATCCAGAATTACTGTACTGACTGTCCCCTTTTATCCACAAATTACTGTATTACTGCCCCATTTTATAACAAATAGTACTGTTCTGACTATCCCATTTGTTATCATATATTGCTAGCATAACTGTCCCTTTTATCCATGGTATTACTGTGGTGACTGTCCTTTTTATCCAAATAATACAGTATTGACTGTCCAATTTATCAAGGCATTAAAATGATGACTGTCCCATTTATGCAGGTATTACTGTGGTGACTGTCCCTTCTATCCCAGTATGACTGCACTGGCTGTCTAGCTTATCCAGGTATTATCAAGAATTACTGTAATGACTGTCCCTTTTTATCAGAGTATTACTATGGTGACTGTCCATTATATCCAGACATTACTTATCCACATAAGTCACACTGTGGGAAGTCGGAAGGAGGATGGGGGATGGGGAAAGGGAAGGGTGTATGGGTTTTGAAACCTACCCCATTGTCTAAGTTGGGTCAAATGAGTGCCCATGTGCCAGATTGTCTAAATCAGTTCGGCTGTTGGGATATCTGTCGAGCATAAACATTTGGACAAACATACACACATTCACGTTTATATATATATATATATATATATATATATATATATATATATATATATATATATATATATATATATATGTGTGTGTGTATATATACACACACACACACACACACGCACACACACACACACACACACACACACACACCTAATATATATATATATAAAATAATATATATATATATATATATATATATAATATATATATATATATATATATATATATATTAATATTAATATATATTATTTATATATATTTATATATTTCATATTTTCATGTTTGGAAGATTGCAATTGAAGCGCGTGGCTTTCGGCTTAGGCGATGATACTGAATGCATATTTTTAATAATAATAACTAATAATTGATGAATAATAATTCCCAATTTTCTCCTACTTTTTAATATAAGCATTCACACTCAATCACTGAGAATAAGGTTAGAAAACTCTAACCTTTTCCAGGTGAGACTTGAACACACACACGTAAGGTTAAAGTGGCGTTGCAGTAAATTCATTCAGTTGTTAATAATTGTTAATAATGATAGTAATATTAACATTTTCATAATAACTTCTAATTGTTTTTCATTTCCTGAGTAACATAACAAGGATTTTTAAAGAAGTCATTTCGACTGGCTAAGTGCATTAGCTTTCTTCTTCTTATTATTTGATTTCAGTTTTTAAAGATCTAGTGCATATCTCATGAAAAATCAATCACAGACTTTTGAAGGCATCATACTGTAGAAAAAACGTTTCAAAGAACAGATAATTCTCTCTCTCCCTCAATTCGGTGAGCGGGACGAGACGCTTCATGGCCACATTAGTATATGTACTTGTGAGGTGACTCAAGCCCATTGAAGGGTTTCCTCTTATTGCGTAGCACCCAATACCCTGGCAAGGTTCTGATCTTCGTCTTGCTCTTAAAATGATGATGTCATGGTTATCAGCGGTGCTGAGCGTCAGCCTTCTCTTGGGTGTTTCTTTCGTTTTTTATTTATTTATTTATTTTTTCTAAGTGGCTTTGTGACACTTGGTTATGCGGGATGTCAAATATATCGTGAACTTGCGTCTGGGTCACGTGAGGATCTTGAAGGTTGGTGCTTTTTCCATTTACACATCATGAAGAGTATATATGTTATGTCTCAGGGAGGTGGATCATTATAAAACGCGTTTATTTCAACCGTTAATTCGGTTAATTATTCTGTGCATTTGAATGTGATTACAAGAATAAAACCAACGGAGCTCACAAAAATTTCAATTCTCCAATCATCACGAGGAAATTTGACCATTTTCATAAATTGCTATTTATTGTACAGAATTTCGTTCGCCATTTCCTCAGGATAACGCATGCGTCCTCTCTTAGAAAAATAATCTCGGAGACAAACACTTATCAAGAAGAGTCCCTCGAAGAAAAATGTACAGGTTCTTGAAGGGAAGTTGTGGGTCGCTCTCCACTTTGAGTAATGATCTCCATCCGCCAACATATGTTTGTTTATAGTTTTACAACAGGGCAGGGAAACTTTGGCTATTCCATTTGAAACCTGATCAGCAAACGCCCCCCCCCCCCCCCCCCCCCCCCCCGCCTCTCTCTCTCTCTCTCTCTCGTCTCTCTCTCTCTCTCTCTCTCTCTCTCTCTCTGATCAGTGTGTCTAAAGGACTTTTCATTAGTATTTTACTTTCATGACAAAAATACAACTATTTTTTTAAACTTTAATATTCCCAGAAAACATGAATTTTGCAAGTTATCAAAGACACGAACTCGTGGGACACACATATACACCCTCCACACATGTATACACACACATAATGTATGTATATGTATGTATATATATATATATATATGTATATATATATATATATATATATATATATATATATATGTATATATATATATATATATATATAATTTACGTATGTATCCCCCCTTTAGCTTTGATTTTTGTTTTAGATATCGTCTGAATCTGTTGCTTCATAACTGAAACATAATACGCTTTGGTAAATCAGAAATCCGTGAATGGCAAAGTTAAATTGAATAGTGCATGTTTCTCAGTCGAATTTTGCCGCCGAACTATTTAACAGTGATAATACTGAATTCATCATATTGGATATGAACGTATACAGCCGAGTTGATTTCTTTCCCCGTATGTGATATTGGATGTATTGTTCGTATCAGGTTCTCAAATGATTTCGAAACATAACTTTCTTTCTAACGTGGAATATTGACAATTACCTTCAAGTTACTTCATTCTCACTTCATGCTGGAGGCCCTTAAATTGTATAACACTCATCCATAATTTAGGAGCCTGATCTACTTGCTTACGGGTAAAGTCTTGGACAACACTATCATTTACTTAGGAACAGCTTCGTCCTTCGTAGTTGCTTTGCATGACGGTGTCATTTTACTTCATTTTGGCGGGCAGGCCTCTGCCACATTTAATTTTCCAACACAGGGTTCATTCCCTCAACAGTTTTCTTCCGTTCTTCAATATACAGCACCATTTCCTCTAACTTAAATGTTAATTTAACTTTTTCTTTCTTGCCGGACTGTTTATGCTCAGATGGAGTTTGACGACAATGAAATCCGTGGGATATTTTGGTCTTTGTGACCCCAAGGTCGTTGGCCTATACCCTGGCCAGTGCTTCCAACACAAGGGAATGAGAATTCCTCGAAGGACTCTCTTAGACTATTTTCCAACATTCATTTTAAGGATAATACGTATCCCCCATTGAGTAGTACCCCTTTTCATTTATTCTTAACGAATACTTAGGAGAACATTTTTTTATTGTGCAAAGTGAAATATTTGATGAAAGTATATTTCTGTTTCGAGAAATTAATTGCAATTGATATTATCACCAAAAGAAATATTATCAATGGTATTTAATAGAAAAAAACTTAGTGGATGTAAAGTTAGTTTTCTTGTCAGTTGAGAGAGAGAGAGAGAGAGAGAGAGAGAGAGAGAGAACAAAGTTTGGATATAGGACTATTATTGTCCTCACCCGCCTAACTTTCGCCAGCAAACTTGAGTTTATAGACTGATTTGTATTTTAAAAGTTTGGGTGTTTCTGAAAAAAGAGGACCAGACATATCTTTGAAATTTCGTAAACATCTCATAACATGACTTTAATTCGCTTAACACTCTATATTGACGAGAGAGAGAGAGAGAGAGAGAGAGAGAGAGAGAGAGAGAGAGAGAGAGAGAGAGAGGAGGAGAGGGGGGAGATGATTTTATTATTATCACTTCAGCTACTTCCAAAACAATTTATAACGCACACACACACATATAATATATATAGTATATATATATATATATGGATATATATCTATATATATATATATATATAGTATATAGTATATATATATATATATATATATTATATATATATATATATATATATATATATATATATATATATATATATATACGAGCATAATTTATGAAAACATGGAAACAAAAAGACACCGGATATTGAAACTTTAGAAACCACCAGTTAATAATAATATATATATTATTATAAAAATAATTTTTAGAGCAGAAAGAAAATGACGTGAACACACACCAAGCCCCATGATATTACCTACGATTAATGAAGAAGCTCCCCGCATGAAGAGGCACAATATTCCTCAGATCTACCAACGGAACCACCGTCCGTCGTCACCTGACACATTTTTCATTATTCGTCAGTCATTAGCTACCTCGTTCCCGAGTAATAAGGGGTTTTAATTGGGATCCGGACACGTTAGCGGGTTATGGGAGGTGGTTCTCTCCCTCTCTCTCTCGCTCTCTCTCTTTCTCTCTCTCATTAAAGGGAAGAAGAAAAATCGCTGAAGTACGAGAGGAAGGACGGGAGATATAATCGAGAACGCTCGATATTGATATCGATGAACGAAAACCGGATAAGGCCCAGCTGATCGATGGTGTCTTCAATGAAGGCGGACATCCCTACCAGTCGAATTCATCAGCACGAACTCATTTACAATTTTTTTTTCTTTCTCCTCTCGTGCGGATCCCAGATGTTATCTGTTTCTTAATACATCCGTCGGAGGCCTTATATACCACCGAGCCGTTTTTTTTTTTTTTTTTTTTTTTTTTTTCCGTTAGATTCAAGATGGTATCAAGTCCCTGCGCCTTTTGCCCTTCTAGCTTTCCGTCATGTCACCGTTGCGTCATCGTAAAGTCCAAGACAGTGATTAGATACGTTTTTTTTTCATGGGTACTGGAGAGGATTCACTCGGTTCTGAAACTTTTTGTAGTACGTAGTCGACGTTTTCACGTATTTATTTATTTTGACTGCGTAGCTAAAACAGGAATGTTTATTACGCTCAAACTTTTTGAATACAGAAATATTTGTATGAGAATTTGATCGAAACTTCTTAGTAGTCGCCCCCTTGGGCCCTGGGATAACTTTCGCCCCCCCAAAAAAAAAAACAAAAAAAAATCGGGAAAGTCTCCCGAGCGATGCGATTACAACTCCGAAGAAATCAAACATTTGCAGAATTAGGTCGTTATCGATACCAGAAGTTATAATTTACTTTATAATGAATAGACTTAGGAATTAATGAGGGCAATATATTTCGCTTGGCAGTTTGCTCTGTTGAGAGAGAGAGAGAGAGAGAGAGAGAGAGAGAGAGAGAGATAATAATAGAGAGTAGTAATGCCAATAGTAATTAAAATAAAGAGCGAACTCATGAGAGCTATAGGATAGAGTCATTAGAAGTATAGTGAAAATTTAAAATATACAATAGACTTCTCATTTCCTATTATCACAGAGCTGAACAAATTCTCTGGAATTATCAGTATTGTTGGGGATTATTTTCCGGTAATAGTAGTAATAAATATAAGTATAAGCTTCATTAATGCTTATGATATTCACTGTGAAAATACTACCACAATGTAACCAAATACCAAGTCCCACAAATTCTGACTCTGACGGGGAAATAGGGACTTATTTGTACACAACGTTTTCTTGAAAAAAAGGCAAGGTATTGTATTTATCAAGTAGAATTAGGACTCCACAGCATAAAAAGAACAATGAAATGTGGGAGGCAGACAACTTGTATTGCATGTGCAGGAATTATATGAGAACTGCATAGGGAACGTTGGTATCAAAGGTAAACTCAATTAATCTCTGTTAGCCTTCGCGACGAATTTATCTGTGTTAAGGCTCTTGTGGGTTTATGGTACTGCAATTTCTGGTGTTTGCAATGTTGTTTTTTTGTGATAATGTTGCAGCTCCACAACAAGCAAGAAGAAATTTAACAACAACTTAATTAGATTATATTGTCATCCACCAGTAAATTACAAAGGAGGAAAATGATCCTGGGTGTGACAGGCACCTAACCAGGAGTGGCAAAACAAATTTTCGCTTACTCGGGGGGTAAGCCTACAAACTACTTTGTTGTTGTTGTTGTTTTTGGGGGAACATTAGGAAAGGTCTAAGGAAGAGCCTAAAAAAGGTCTGAGAGGTGTTTTTGCATTGACTTAAAGACATGGGAATTTTTGGATAGGATATTTTATGGTTTATTTTTTATAATGAAAATGTAAAAATAAATAATGTGCATTGGTGAACAGCACATAAAAATTATTTCTAATAAAATACAGCATATATATTTTAATTTTCTATGGTGTAAAAAGGCTCTATTTGACCATAGATTTTAGCATGTTTTAATTTACTTTAAAAGTTAGGAATATATTATTAACAACTTATGAAGGGAAAATCTTGCACACGTCTTGAGTAAGCTCATTTCCTTGTTAGACGAGTCGGTTACGTGCTCAACTACTGATCTCAGGGTCAGGGTTTGATTCCCCACTCTGCCAAGGCAAAATCAGGAAAATTTATTTCTGGTGATAGAAATTCATTTCTCAATGTTGTTCGGATCCCACAATAAGCTGTAGGTCCTGTTGCTAAATAACCAAATGGTTTCTAGATACATAAACAAAAATCTAATCCTTCGGGCCAGCCCTAGGAGAGCTGTTAATCAGGTCAGTGGTCTGGTAAAACTAAGATATGCTTAACTTTACTTTTCTCGAGTAAGTTGGAGGTCTCATCAGGCTTTGTTACGATTCCTGCGGAACACATCGCCTGTAAAATGTTTCAGCGCCTCTTGTTTGAACATAGAGAGACTTTCCTTCCCTCAAAGTCTCGAGACGAGAAACGAAGCCTCTTGTTTTGAACCCCCAGCCAAAGTTGTTGAGGTTTAGATTTGGGTGGCTGGGCATCAACTTGTGAAATAGATTCAGGAGTTTTAACCATGAGGCAGGACTTAACATTCAGAGGATGTCGATTGTTTCTAGATCGGTATCCGAAAAGTATTTTACAAATGGGACCCTGGAATGACAAGAATTAAGGGGATAGAAGTAAGGGAAAGGAAAGTAAAATAAAATAAAATAAAAAATAAACAGAAATTGGATAAGATATTAGGCTTTTACTTCAAGATAGTTGATATTCCACATAAACATGAAACATTAACCCCACAAAAGCTGCCAGTAGCATCCATTAGAATATGTCAATCATCCTGATCTAAGAATTTATGGACGACTTTTCGTCAGTCATTTGCCCACATCGTTCCAGAGGAACAAGGAACTTTAATTAGGAGTAGGATTCGTTAATGGTAAAACGTGGTGGCTCTTAACCAAGGAGGAGAGAGTTATGTCTGGTGGTTAAAGCACTGGTGAATGAGGCGAGATAACAGTTACAGTGCTTTAAGACTCTTGAGCCACAAGCAGATGAGTTTGCTTAGTGGGTAGTGCCATTCCTAATATAAGTATACTTTGTATTCTTCGTCAGATTTACCTATATATATATATATATATATATATATATATATATATATATATATATATATATACATACACATCTATGTTTCAGGTTGTATCCACATAGGAAAAATGTAAATGGTATATCTCAGAAAATGCGCAACAGTTTCGTCCTCCAATGGACCTCTTCTTGGAGGACGAAACTGTTGGGCATTTTCTGAGACATACCATTTTTAATTTTTCTTATGTGGAATACTACTGAATTACTATATCTTTGAGCCTAAGAAGATTACCACTAATATATAACATATATATATATATATATAATATATATATATATATATATATATATATATGAATATTTATCATTCATCACCGTGATTCATATAAATCATTCGAGCTACAAATGTCCTTTAATAATCTAATTCGCTCTACCTCGGAATTGATATTATTTTCATATATGTACCGAGGGGGGAATTTTTTTTTTTTAGTTGATAATAATTTCGTAATGTGTGTGTGTGTGTAAATGCTATATATAGTTGTATGTTTGTGTGTATGTAGGTATAGAGTCTTTAAAAATCCATAAACTAAAACAGCACACT
>NC_087201.1:17965586-18020586 GCF_015104395.2 Macrobrachium nipponense | reverse complement strand
GCTTACTCTGGGCGCGTGCTAAAATCTATGGTCAAATAGAACCGTATTTCACCAACGAAAATTGAAATAAATACTTTATTTTTTATTAAAAATAACTATTCTGTACTGTTTAACATGCACATTATTTTTTTTCTACGTTTTCATTATAATAAATAAATCATAGATATCCTATCCAAACATTCCAGTATCTTTAACTCGACACGAAGCACCTTTTTCAGACCTTTGTATGCTTTCCATAGACCTTTCCTAACCCCCAAAAGAACAACAGCAGCAAGGACATCAACAATAACAACAAAGTAGTCTGTAGGCTTACTTCCCGAACAATGAAAATGAAGGGAATTCCTCGAAGTAGATTTTTTTTGGAGAAAACGATTATAGTTGACTATTTATTGCCACTGAAATATGACGTAGGATATCATTGGAACTGACTGTCGGTCACTGGGATAAGAGATCACTTGGTCGCTTGATATTATCATTCCAGATTCTGTACAGAAATATGTTAGGAGGTTGTTTTATAGGAATATGGGGACACATTCGGTGATCCCTTGCAACAGATGTTTTGTTCCAAAACTCTGATCAGTGTAGTAATATGATAAGTTCCATCATTGGCTACTGACTTGTACTAGGCGGACACCAGTGAAAATAGGCTAGCAAGTAAGCAAACACCAGTTTCGTAGTTAGAAAAATTGATAAATTATGATAGTATGGTGGTCAGCAAGTATGGGAACTTAGGTGGTGATCAGAGAGAATAATACAGGTAAATGGAAGTTTTACGAATGTGCTCATATGCGTAATCATAATTGTCCATAGAATATAACAAAAAGTTACATGTTAATCAAGTGCTTATAAATCTTCCAGATGAGCTGAAAAGTTTAATTCTAGAAGCCAGTTATTACTTTTACCAACAAAAAAGAATGTCTAGGAATCCTGTTTCCACCAACAATTAAACTTGTCAACCATTATTACTACAAGGTTCTTTTTAGTTGTAAGTTATAGGAGGCAACAGCTGGTTTTGGGAACATCAAGTGTTGGTTCCCTGGAGACCTGTAAGACCTTCACTTATTTTAGTTAGGGACTATATCTGGTATATTGGTTCACAGGAAAATTGAGAAAATTCTCAGTGAACTGAAACCTATGGGTTCCCAATCTAACTTTTATTTTTCGATAAGCCCATGAAAGCAATGAACCAATTATAGCTTTGAACAGCTTATTGTTACTAACTTCCAGATCATTGGTTTTGCCAGCACCTATTTGTGGCATATACCAGAGCAGCTTTTAGAATTCACTGAGACGAGGTTGCTTTTTTTTCTTTTCCTACCTCTTCCTCCTTCGAAATTCCATTATGGGAACCTCGGAGAATGTGTCTGCAGGATTTGCATGCTAACCAATGATACTGCTGGAAAAAGGACGCCAGCGACGAAAAGTTTTGGGGACGAGCGGCGCTGCTAACTTTGCTTATTATCGTTCAGGCAGACGGAAGAATTTAAAAAAAGAAGAAAAAACAGTGCATCGGAAGCTCAAGGCATCTCTTTAATTATCTGTTAAACAAAACCTTAGATCCAAGAAAATATATTTTCAAGTATTGTTCATTGAACAATATTTCCCCTTTGTTCACTGGTATTTTAGTGTATATATATATACCTATATATATATATATATATATATATATATATATATATATATATATATATATATATATATATATATATATATATATATATATATATATATATAGCACCCGTCAGCGGCACGATCCATTTGGTATGCAAATGGGAATAAACGGTCTCTTCATGGTTTTTTCGCTCCTTCGGTGTCAGACATCACTAAATCCTAGGAATCAGCAAACGACAACAATCAAGAAGATGTCAAGTGGATTTGTTCGGCAGCAGATGGGCAGGATTTGCTTATGAGCGACAGTGTCTCGGCATCTTTTAAGCTATATTGTTTTAGCTGACATGCGGTTCGCAGGTTCAAATGAATACCTGTTTGTTCGCCTTTTCTTGTGAGTTCTTTGGCCATTATCGCCGTATATTCTGAGAGAATTTGATATAATAATGTTATACTATGACAATCACATACAAGTATACATACATAAATACATAATATGGAGTGTGCCTGTATTCTTACAGGGCAGGACAACTTGCAGCCATCTCATAAAATATCCACTTGGCCTCTGTCAATTTAAGCAGTGAATTATGTACCTGGTAGTTAGCCAGATGTGGTGGGTAGTAGTAGTAGTTAAGGTGAAGGGCACGGGGTTTAGATACCCCGTCGCTCAGTGTCTGCTTGAAAACCCGAACAGCTACTCCTACTAAAAGGAAAAGGTATATATATATATATATATATATATATATATATATAGTATATATATATATATATATATATATATATATATATATATATATATCTATATATATACATATATATATATATATATATATATATATAGTATATATCTATATATATATAGTATATATAGATATATATATATATATATATATATATATATATATATATATATATATAGTTATATCTATATAGATATACATACATATATATATATATATATATATATATATATATATATCCATATAAATACTATATATCTATATATATATATATATATATATATACTATATATATATATATATATATATATCAACTTTGTGTTAACTAATAGTAGCTTGAGGGGAAAAGCAAGACAAATTTCAACACTAACTAATCGAGGGTGAATCCCAGTGCAGTGCAGAAAACACGTGGAATAGCGGTCGCTGCATACCCCTTCAAATAAAGGTTATTAAGCAGCCGTTGGGACCCCTTAAAATGACACTATTTCGTTCCCTTACACTTACTCCTAGGATATTCAGACACTTTTGTTTTGAGACCACCTCCACTTCATCCATTCAAGCATTTTCATCCAAGGTACATTCTCGTTTTGCCAACATTCTCGAATTAAACACGTTTTCATTTATCTAATGTCTACCATTGAAACCACTTGACTGAAGATCTTTCATTAATTCCTACCTTTCTGACTTTGTTGGAGGGGGTTAGGAAAGGTCTATGGGAGAGCGTGAAAAGGTCTGGAAAAGGTGTTTCGTGCAGAGTTAAAGATACAGGAATTTTAGGATGGGATATTTATGATTCATTTCTTAGAAGGAAAATGTAAACAATATATAATGTGCATGTTAAACATTGCAGACGAATTATTTCTAATACAATGTAGCATATTTATTTTAATTTTCGTTGATTTTATCACTTTAATTTACGATGAAAGTGGGAATCTTCTTTGCTTTGATTCGAATTTCCCGGAAGACTGGCTGGCGAATTGTTTTATGTACTTTATCTTTAGTTTCCACAGATATCATTCATCTCATCTTCTCTTAAAACATCATTCAATACATCACTTACTATGAGATTCAGGGCCTCTGTAACACGGTTTTTTGGACTTTGCTCCTTATCAAAGCATCGGATGTAGCTGAAAGTTGACATGTATATTTTACAACCACGCACAAATTTTGGCAGCATTATCAATGACCTAAACCTGATAGTTTTTAATTTTTGTAGAGTAAAAATTATCCAGCCAATGACCAATGATTACGAGCCAAGAGTCAAAAAACATTCATTACATAAGCAAGGTAAACACATTTGACTAAATGTTGCCCGCCCATCCACCAGACAGAAACTCATTCACCTTATTCCGTCGGCTCTGAAAACCCATAGTAGTCATAATGGCTAACAGGATTTGGAATTTTCCCCATGGTTGCAAAACTGCATTTGTCTTACGACTTGCAACTTTTTACAGTCAAGAGAAAGCCCGTGGCCATGACAAAGACTTTATGAATGGCGGAATGATACATAGATGTGGGTGGGGTATCTGTGCTAGCGTAGTAATACTACTGTAGTAATAGCAGTAATATACATGAATTAAACGTTTAGGCCAACTGCTGGGATCCTTGAGGATCATTTAGCACTTCTTGCAACTACTCGAGAAATGAGTTTTTATAGCCAGAAGTTAAATTTTCTAATCCAACAATGCCCATGATAGCCTTCAGTGTTAGCCTGAATTATAACGAGGCCAAAGTGGGTGGAGCCTCATGAAGTCATCATTCTGACGATAATTATTGGTGAAGGTTCGAAGCCAAAATATGGTAAAGGCTATTTTTTTCAGTAAATAGGTAGATAGCCAATAAGTAAAAATTGCTTGACATTGAATATAGCAGTTATCAAATCAAGCTTGTCTACTATGTTTTTGAAAATTACCAACTATTCCCTACATCTTGTCAATCTGAACCTATAAAGTAGACTGTAATTTCTTAGGAAACTTATTTTGGGAGTTAGACTAATAATCGAAGTGTTTTTATATTTATTAACATATTTTGTTGGTTTGTTCATTATGACAATTATCAGTGGAAAGGTTCCAGAGTTCATAAAGGTGTACTGCTTTGCTTGTATTTACATTTTTATGTCATTGTTGCCAGAGGTCTAGCCTTCGTTACGTATAGCCAATCATACATCGAGAAAGAGGGAAGAAATGCTGTCATAAGTTACGTAACGAGTGCGTTCGAAATCTTTTCTCTGAGTAAGTTGGCCCGTCTTCAAAAAAAGTCACGTTTACGTTATAAGTACCAAATTTATTCAACCTACGTAATGCAGAATACAGTCAAAATTTATGTGTAGATATAATGTGTATTGTGAATAAGCGTTATATTTATGAAATGCATAGATAAAAAGTTATTGCGAAAAAACCGTGTTACAGAGGCCCTGAATCTCATAGTAGGTACTCGTAAAGATAATTTTTTTACATAATTAAACCTTCCACACTTATAACACTCACCGCTTCATTATTTTGGAATGTAATCGCTCTCATAATCTTACTTTTGACTAGGTTCATTTTCAGCTTTCCTCTATAACGAAAGCTTTGATTCTCTTGCTTATCTTAATTCAAATAAGTTTTTGGTGCCTAATGGCAATTCTTTATGTTGGAACGACTTACTGCCTTTTTTTCCCCTGCAGTTCTGTAGTTCGAGAACCGCTTTAAACAGCTTTCTGCATTTTAAATGCAAAGTAGAATGTCACCTCTTGATTAATCTGTCGGTGAGGATGGCTATAGAGTGTGAACAGTTAATTACCTGATCATGTTTTATATGAGGACGGGTAACGTGTGCTTTTTATGGGCATTTCCTCATTACCAAAAAAAAAAAAAAATAAATAAATAAATAAAATATTCTGGCAGCTCTGGATTAACCTCAAATTGTAGACAGTATCAAAGGGAAGCAATTAATGATCGAAAAGGGCATTATAATTATCGGGCCATCGGACTTCCATTTTGTCTTTTCAGATAAGTTTCCCAGCAAAATTTTTCAGGATAATAAAAAGATAAAGCCTGAGAATGGCAAGACGTTAACCTTTTATTTCACCTTCCTCATTCTGGGGAAAGGAAGAGAAGATAACCGCGCTTATTTCCATAACAAACACAAATACGGAGATAAGAGGAAGGCGAGCGTATACCGTCCAAACATTTCCACCCTAAAAGGAATTTACCAGAACGAGATTTCCCGGCTGATAGGAATAGAAATTGAAGTAGAAAAGAAAGAGGGACAAAGACTCTTCTTCTTCTCCTCTGTCTCTTCAGTGAAAGAGGGAGAATAATGACTTAATTTATTCAGACAAATATCTCTCCAGGTTAAGGGGTTTAATTATATGGTTCTTGTGAGGGTCCCTCTCAAATGATAGGTCTAGACGAGTCAAAATAAAGGCAATTAGAATTCATTTTGTTTTGTTTTAAACCCCCCACCTTTTTTTTTTTTTTTTTTTTTTTTTTTTTTTTTTTTTTTTTTTATAATATTTCGCCCTTTAACATTTCATTGCGCATACTTTTAGATACGATGTAGAAGTAGAATGTTTCTTTTATTTATTTTTTATGAATGATCATGTTCTCCCTTAATTTACTTAGTCATCTCCATTAAGATGTGAAATACGCATTACCTTTCTGGCAAGGGTAGAATTAAATACATATATCACTAAAGCCGGTATTTAACTAATAGGTATTTCTGACAAAGCAGTTGGTTACAGTCAGTACTTCAGATCAGTAAAAATGACTCTCTTTTAAAAGCTCAGTTATTCTTGGTCAATCAAGATTTTTCTCAAGATTCTTTCGCAACGCAATTCTTAGTTTCGCTGTAGGATCATCTTTCATCCGCGTAACATCGAAAAGAAACATGATCAAGAGTTAAAAAAAAATAAATTTGATTTTTTAATTCCTTTTCCTTATATGTAAAGTTAATGTTAGTCGTGTCTCTTCTACAATGATTTCTCAAATCAGGTGCAAGCATCCTCAGTAAAGGTTACCGCATCAGAAATAATATTTAAGGTAAACAAGATAAATTAGAATCCTCTACTAGGGTGAATGCCTGCTTCAGCACCCTCATTTGGGGCCAGACAGGATACTATATGACATTCT
This sequence comes from Macrobrachium nipponense, assembly GCF_015104395.2. Taxonomy (NCBI): domain Eukaryota; kingdom Metazoa; phylum Arthropoda; class Malacostraca; order Decapoda; family Palaemonidae; genus Macrobrachium; species Macrobrachium nipponense. The sequence goes on along the minus strand of NC_087201.1, from coordinate 18,014,126 downwards.
GGGACAGAGTATTTTCCCAGACGAAGAGAGGATTAGAGCAACAGATAAAGTATGTACGTTGAGGTCTAAAGATACATTTTCTTCTTCACTGATTAATCTCGTCATCAGAGGCGGATTATTGGGGGCCACCAGGTCACGTACCCCCACCCCCTACGTGGATATGAATAATATGAACATGTTTTCTTTCAATAAATCAATATTAGTGAAGCGAATTGTTTATTTAGTTATTATTTCAACAACTGTACAACAACAACAATACCGACAACTTACTGCTGGGTGTATGTATGTATGTACGTATATACACGTGTGTGTTTGCAGCTACATAAATGCTGTAATGTATGTACTGTATGTGGGAATATATATATATATATATATATATATATATATATATATATATATATATACTATATGCTAATCCTAACAAATGCCTTCCCAGCCCCACCCCCCTCGCCCCCACAATGAAATATTTCCGGATCCGCCGCTGCCCTTAATTCACAGTTATTTGGCCTAAGCTATACCTTTTCTCTAGGGTTTGTATAAAAATATATATCAGTGTTCCTTCTCAGAGCAGTAAATCCAAATGAAGTAAAAGGACTCCAGGCAGGAGTGTTCTCTTGTAAAGCTAGGATATGTCATTTGCCAGATAAAAAGAAGGCTTGCTTAAGTAGTTGGGCTTGAGGAAATTCTCGACTGCATCGCTACGTTTTGCCTTAATAAAGCCGAGGCAGAAAACTGCGAAAGTGTAAAGGGGGGGAAGGAGATGAACAAACAGTAACCGACGGAATTATTTTGGTGCAGCGTTACATAGCAAAACTTGCGTAATGTTTCCCTGTACTTCGCTGACATCTGTAAAATAATTATACTTGACTGAACATCCTCGCCTGGGGTAACCTTTTCCAAAACTTTACTGATTTTTCAGAAGAATTCCTTTTTTTTATTTTGTTTCATTTTGTTTATTATTATTATTATTATTATTATTATTATTATTATTATTATTATATTATTATTATTATTATTATTATTATTATTATTATTATTATATATTATATTATTATTATTATTATTATTATTATTATTATTATTATTATTATTATTATTATTATTATTTAAGCCACAAGCAAAGATGGAAAGATGGATGTATCATATCATGTCTAAAATTAGTGCCATTCTGAGCGGGCTATCCGATGCAAGTTTAAGAGACTTTCTTAACGAAAGGAATCGGAAAGTGACATTTGCATGTAAGTATAGTACAGGAAATAATCCTATTTTAGTCGGCAGAAAAATTCCACGTTTATGGCAGAGTTTTTGAGAATTTAATGCAAATTACATTGTCCGAATCGTGAAAGTTGAAAAAGGAAATGGAAATGAGTAAAAAAACGATAATCGGTAGGTCTGACAGGAGAAATCAAGTAAAGAAACTCGAATACATTTTGCTTACATATGGACATTCACAAGTATTTATTTATGTATTCGGTTTTATTGATTTCCTGTGCTTTGATTTAATCACGATAAAAGAATAGTTTTTCAAAAACTTAACGATACCTCATAGAGTGAGGCGAATGATAAAGCAAACTTTTATAGCGCTAATGATGTCATGTATATCATCGAAGAATTTCTAAAATGATACTTTAGTCATGAACTGCAGTGGTATTTATATGAATTGCTGGCCAGTCAGCGGCCAGGAAACTTACACAGTAACCAACAGACCAATAATGAACAATCATTAGATATTATCCTTTATAACTTCTATATAGATGAAAATCAGGTGTGCTCGCCGTCGGCGCCATTCTGCTGACGTGAGAATCGTGGAATTTGGCGACGACCTGTCGCTTGCAGCTTGAGTAAACGCAGGGTTTGGGAGTGCTAGCACATCAAACCCTCCTGGGAGTTGATCAGGGCATTGCAGAGGGCGTTCCGCCCTTGAAAACTGGACTGGAGGAGTAATGTGGTTGGGGAAATATGCTAGCCTCTGGAGGTCGATTGTGATCCCATCTGCTGTGCTGCAGATGTCGATGAGAAAGGTTTTCTGCTTGTGGTTGATGACTCAGTAGGGGCACGTGTAAAGGTGGGTCAAATGCGGTCGAATAACATTGATTCTGATGAATACATGTGTTGTGTTATTGTGAGTCCTTTGTGGTTAAAGGTCTTGCCATTTGGCTTTTAGGATAGGTGGCAAGGGGCAAAGGGGAAAATTTCCCGACAATGTTCCCGAGTCTGATGAGGTCGGATGGGGAGTTGTCGTTTGGGAATACCAGGTATCACAAGTGGATTGCCATAAATCATCTCAGGTGCTGACAGGTCAAGGCCCTCTATAGGTGTGGTCCAAAGGCAGGAGTAGAGGGAGTTACAGTGAAAAATAAGTGTTGCTTTCAAGCTGCAATGGAACCTCTCGATCATACCATTTCATGCAGGATGGTAGGCAGTTATGGGATGCAACTGAGTGCTGAAGAGGCAGTTTAGGGATGTCCAAAGCTGCGGCGTGGAAGTAGTACCTCTGTCGGAGGTGATGTGATTGGGTACACCGAATAGGAAACCCATGATGAGAGGAAAAAACACTTGCATATGCTGCTGCTGATGCACCCGTCATAAGGGTGGTTTTGGGCCATTGTGTTCAGCAGTCGACTATTTTGAGTTAGTGAGTAGGTAACAATGCCCTTCATTGAGCGGGAGTGGCCCTACGTCAATGTGGAAACAGCATTCCAGTTGATGAAAGGAGCCTACACCTGAATTTGTGTGATGCTGATTTTAGAGAGTTGGCAGGAAGAAGTGCTTCTTCATGAGGGTGGCTATAGATCATTCTGAAGGGTGTGCCAAACCATAGACAATGTCAAAGATGTGACGCCTAAGAACCTGTGGGATCCATGGCTGTGGGGCAGCCAATGCTGATATCACAGATGATGGAGGTAGGCTGTTGTTGTTGAGGGGGGTGTCGTGCCATTGCAGAGATTTGAAAGAGGTCTTACAGGCATTGAGCTCTGGGTCCCGCTGCTGTTGTTGCTTCCCCCAGCTGCTCGTAATCGAGAACGAGTGTACTGCATTGATGGAGATTCTGGGAAGGGTGTCAGTGATGGGGTTGTGTTTCCCAGGGACATGGTGAAGAGTTGAGTTGAATTTGGCAATGGTTGACAAGTGGCAGTGCTGATGGGGTGACTAGACTTCGGACTGGTGGTATATTGAATGCACTAGTGGCAGGTGGTCAGTCTGAGGGTGAAAGACATTACCTCCAATAAATGTCAAGCATGGTGTTTGCCTGTCATGCTAAGTTTCCTGTTAAAAGAAGCGAGGGGTACAGGATGACTATGGATGATCTGTTCCAAGATATCTTCTATGGCTACGTCGCTGGTGTCTAGTGAAAGCAGTAGAGAATAGACATGCTACAGGGGATGAGAGGGTGGTGGCCTTGGCAAGTGTATTTTTGGTGAAGGTGAAGGTGGCTTCTTGCGATGGTCCACAGATGAGATTAGACATTATTAGAAAATATATATGCACCAAACTATTTCATTAAAAAAAACATATCATTCAAAATGAAAAATAATTTTCACATAAATTATCAGCCAGCTTGTGGTTACAGAAATGTTTCACATTGACATTTCTTCAGTCAGATAAAAGAGGAAATGGTCGGTAGGTGAGAAATATTACTAATTCGTGGTAAAAAAAAAAAAAAAAAAAAAACAAAAAAAAAAAAAAAAAAAAAAAACTATAAAACTTGCTCTGGTTTTTCATTAGGAAAGTCGATATTTTGTATAGTTTTTCATCGGAAGAGCAGTCTGATGTAAAGTTATATGCATATGTATAAAAAAAAGTTACTGCGCAACCTCAACAGACATTCGCTCAGTTATTGTAGAGAAGCCTTGTTGAAGGGAGAAGGAAGCAAGACGATTAAAAAATAAGCAGAATAGGTTTTTGTTTTACAAGTGAAGATGAAATACAGGCTATACACAAATACATAAACGAGTTGATAACACAGATCTACCAGAGGTTATATAGGAGATGCTGTGATGATGGTTGAATTAGTAGAGAAAGGGGAATTTTATGTGCTTTAATCAAGAAGTTCGACCAACTCACATTGTAGTTGTTGTTACTGACTGAGGTGTCTATTTTTCCAATTTCATGAATACAATTTCTGCGTTTTATAAAGAAAATAGGTAACATTTTATTATGACATATGAAGACACTTTGATTTCTAGATTATGCTATGCGAAGGTACTGAACGTAAAATAAGCTAAAATGGGAATAATGTGTGAAAATGTAAAGAGCAATTCCTTTATCAGCGACTAACTTCATTAAAAATAAAAGATTTTTAAACAATAAAGTTCCGATACCTCTCTAGAAAAGAGCACAATAATGAAAATGTGGAAATGTGTATACTTATACCAAAGTACCAAAATAGTCCTCTCTCCTACCTTAGATTTTGAGCGGAAATTTGTCTGTAAAATTTAGAATATGGTGATAATGGAATGTTCGTTTAATTAGCTTATCATTCTTACCAAAGGTAAGCTGTGAAAATTTCCGAATGTAAGTAATGGTGTTGTGAATTTCTAATTATTAAAGATGAAATTATTTGCATATGCATCAGTTTCATGCGAGTTCGATATGATAAGAAGTGTAATACCACCATGAAAATTTTATGAATGAAAGGAAGTAAAAGGAAGTAAAAGAACATTAATTACAGACGTCGAAAATGCAACTCTCTCTCTCTCTCTCTCTCTCTCTCTCTCTCTCTCTCTCTCTCTCTCTCTCTCTCTCTCTCTCTCGCAAGAATTATAAACTTTAAGCAAACAATATTCTGAGGGTGAGTCTCAAACGACTTACGAATTATCTTAGTGGGTGCAGTCTTAGAAAATATATCATAAATAATTACTTAGCAACCGGGTATTTGGACCAGCACAGAGAAAATTTTGATATAAGAGAAACCATATACGAACGAAATTGTCTTACTGACTATAGAAAAAACAAGAAAAAAAAGTACAGGCCGAGATGTCTGGTACACTTTCTGCAAATAAAGGCAAAGAATTTTTACTGATAATTTGGGATTTATTGAATTTATCTCTCAGACAGAAAAAGTTTTTTCTAATTGATATATTATTAGTATCTTGCCTTACAAAGTCTAAATAACTGTCCACTAAGAGATGATCAAACACATTATATCGTAACGGAGGGACTGGACGGTCCTACTCCTCAAGACGCCTGTAACTTCCGAGATTCAGAGTAACTTTACCCAGGTTATTGCACTGATTCGTCAGCACAACGACCGGGGGAAGGATCGCCGCTCCCACCAGCAGAGCCCATGTCTCTGCTCGAGTCGTTTTGGGGCCCGAGAGGGAACCCAAACCGACTGTGGTATGCCGCGATCGGAGCTTACCGATTCTGTCTTGAACCAGAGTCTCTCGTCTCCGACAAGAAGGCTCTCTCAGTTCTGGCCGGTCGATCAAGCTACTTCCACCTCCTCTACTGCGACAGCGGTGTTTCTACGTGTCTTCGGACACCGTATTTAATACTCCTTCGGTCCTCCTGAGAGGTTTCGACCTCGACGAGGACTGGAATGAGTCGGAGGACGGTATCGGCTCTCTCCTGTCAGGTGTCGATCCAGCCCACCCCACCCAGACGACGTTCACAGTGGCGGCAGACCCTTACCTACAGTGGAGTTCGTAACCCTCCTCGGGAAAAACGTTTTCTCCTGACGATAACGTTTTTTCCCAGACTCTGAGAGGCCATCGCCGCAAGGCGATGGCTGCTCCTACTCTTCTCCAACTGCTAGTCCACTGGGAGGCGAGCGAGTATCCAATTCCTCCCCATTCCCTCTCTCCTTACGGCTACGAGGGAAAGGGGAAGGATCCTACAGAGATTTCTCTGTAGGATCCCACGTTGGGGACTGCGCTAACAGGGGGGACCTTCGGTCCTACCTGACGTAAGCCCCGGTCGTTGAGGAGGGATCCTGCCCCATTCTCGATTTCTACGGGAATCGAGAGGACCACCAGCCGATATCGTTTGACGAATTCGGTGGGGGTTTGGAGAGAGTAAACTGTGTAATTGGCTTATCACATTGCATAGAAGTCATCTTAATTCCGATTATTTTATCTTAGGTCATCATTAAATCCAGTAGTGTGTTGGATTTCTTGCATTCATATCGCGATGCTATGTTGCGTCAGTAAGAACACATTACACTGTCGAAATATCTCACTGAGAAAAAGTTATTACTGGATAAAGAAGATCACATTGTTATGACTGTACAAGGATCCTCTAGGTTACAATGCACGTCGATAATAGCGATATGTTGCTAATACTTGACCAAAATTGCTACGGGCAACGGGTATGATATGCAAGAAACATTCCTCACCACTAGGCTGGGGATCGTTAAAGGATTTCGTTTTTTTACATATATAGCCAAGGACGAAAAAAAAAAGAAAATGTTGATTGTTCGTGAGCGTACGAAGAAGCAAAAATATGACATAAAATTGATCATGGAGAATCAATTAATGATTTTAAAAGACTGTTGAATGACTTGAACATGCGATACATACTCAAGAAATATGTAATCGAAAGAATAAACACATATAAAACATGGACAAGTTGTGGGTGTTTAAGACGTTACAAAAAAAGATAAAAATCCCATTCGAACGTAGTATACATTTCAAGAAAACGTAAATTAATATGTATCATATAATATTTATGAAAACGAAGTCTTTCACCCTCTTTCCTTTGCAGTGTTCTAACTCACCCAGTTGTCATTTAATTACGACATGAAAAAACAGAGGTTCTCCAGTATTTTATACTACATTATCTTAATTTTTATTTTATTTTATTTCTCTCTCCTTCTCTCATTATATCATCCACTCAGTGATTTTATTTGACTGTTTCTACTTTTTACGCCATCTCTTGCAGCTTGGTCATTGCTCTTTTTGTAAGTTTTGATTTGCAGTAAACATTGGTTTTTATGTTCCTTTTTTATTTTATATTATGTATTTTAAAGTGTTGTCATTCATAACTATTTTGATATTTTTTAGATACAGTCAGTCAGTATAGTGTTCTGTTTTCTTTTTATTTTTTATATCATTCTGTAGATAGTGACCCTGATGATGGGAAAGCCACGTAGTATTCCCAGAAAGCACGGCTGCGCCTCTGTTTTAATCTCAGATAACATATAATGTCTGCAATATTACCACGTCTTCTGGCTATCCTGCTCCTCTTCAATTGAAGCTTTCCTTACCAATTTGTGATGGTTGAGACCGATAACAAGAATACCGCTCTGTTGTTCAGTAGGGCGATTCAGTCGAGCGAAGTTGCGACCCTTTTGATGCTGAATCGGCTGTATCATTTTCGCTTACTCGACGAGTAAGCCCACAAACTACTTTGTTTTTGTGTTGTTGTTGGGGGTTAGGAAAGGTCTATGGAAGAGCCTAAAAAGGTCTGAAATAGAGTTAGGCACTGAGTGAAAGATACAGGAATTTTAGGGTAGGGTATTTTTTTTATGTTTATTTATTAGAATGAAAATGTGAAAAAATAATATGCATGTTAAACAATGCAGAAAAATTATTTGTATTAAAATATAGCATATTATTTTAATTTTCGTAGGTGAAACAAAGCTCTATTTGACCGTATATTTTAGCACATTTTAATTTACGTTAAAAGTTAGGAATATAATGTTTACAAATTATGAGTAAGGGGAAAATCTAAGTCGACGTATATGCAAACTATTCGAATAACCAATGATATCGAAGGCTGTCACTTGAACTAAGTAGATAGTCACCCTGCATATTAACCGGCAATAATTTGTCCTTAGGCAACTGCTGCATCAAAAGGCACGTCTGGCATCCACCAAAACAAGACTGGTCTGTAAAGACGCTAAAGTTACAAAAAAAAAAAAAAAAAAAATCACACAGGCAAATGCCGCACGATACCATAAAACCAGTGTTTCTTCTGTAAGAAAAACTAACGATGTTCAAATAAAATCAGGGCAGCTGCTGAAGACGTGTTATGTTTTGGCTGGGCCATCTGTAAAAAGTTAGAAGTGACTAAATATGTATATACAGGCTTAATATTGATACATTTTCTCGTGTCGATCTGTCTTTTATTAGATGTTGTGAGCAAATACTGATATTTTACTATAATAATTTTTTGTCTCTTATTAATACCTTTTTCATAATGTCCTGATCTTAGAAATGGATGTATATCATATGCGGAAGATAACTGTAAATTTGGCTCTAACTACTCTAAGCAATACATCTGTTTTTAGTTTTCTGTAAATAAAATTAATGACATGGCTTTTTTTGTCTGTCCGTCTGCACTGTTTCTGTCCACCTTCAGATCTAAAAAAACTACTAAGGCTAGTAGTATGTTGATCATCCACCCTCCAATCACTAAACAGACTAAATTGCAGCCCTCTAGCCTCAGGTAGTTTTTATTCTACTTTAAGGTTCAAAGTTAGTCATGATCATGTGTATGGCATTGCTAAATGTGCACCAAAAACACAGTTTAATAGGCCATAGCTAAGAGTTTCACACAACATTACGCGCTGTACAGAATACTCGATTTGTTGTTAAGCATCTGAAATAAAAGTCTAAATAAAGTCTACCATGTTTTCAGTTGTTTTATAGTGAAGCGACCTCATGCTTGTATCGAATCTATTATTGAAGCTGGTCCACTGATATGGTCGCTAGTGTCGTGACAGACATGCTGCTCAGATGTCGCGCCTCCCCCAAGGCGATAAAAATATCACAGGCTCTGTATTATGATCAGTTACTGCCGTAGTGTGAGGTCTGCGGTGGGAGGTTGGAACCAACATACTTTGGAAGCTTGAATTTCATGTCAGTGGCCTCTTGGAGTGCTTTGTCCAGTGAATAGGTTTCATCTACTAATATAATGAAAATAATACTATTATTATTTTTATTAGTTCTTGCGAACTGTTCCACAATCATGCCTCTTTCCCACTTCATATATCGCTAATTTTCGAAGATTATTCTTCTGAACATATCTTGAATAAAATGCAGGTTGGGCAATGAGCAATAACGACCATTTGGATTCAGTGATTATACCCATAAAGGGATATTCTTTTGTTCATTTGTAATATATATATATATATATATATATATATATATATATATATATATATATATATATACCGAGAACCTCTTGGTTTAAAATAGCGCTTTTTTCTGTAGTTTTTCTCATCCATTACCTGCCTGAAAGAGAGGAACAGCTAGTCTCTGAAATAGTATCTACTTTCTACATTTTGCGTTTATTAATGCTTTCTTTCATATATATATATATATATATATATATATATATATATATATATATATATATACATATATATGTATATAGTATATACTATATATATATATATATATATATATATATATATATAGTGTGTGTGTGTGTGTGTGTATAAAGCACAAGTACTTAAAAGTGTTGAAATCCATATTAACTTTCAAGAAGTTAAAAACCTGGACAAGTAATGCACATAATGTACATAACGCTTACACTTTTATAAGTAAAACGAAAAAATAAAAAATTAATTATTTTTTACAGCCATTTGAACAGAGTGGACTAAATATATATATATATATATTATATATATATATATCTATATATATATATATATATATATATATATATATATATATATATATACATATATATATATATATATATATATATTAGTCGTTTCGCTTTTGCGAAAGACTGTTTGTTTTTCCTTATGACTGTCATTCGTAAGTATTCTGGTTCCTTCTTTCTCCTATGTGATATCTTGTAGAGTGGTTCTTCTTAAAGTAAAAGGAGATGATTCAAACGGATAAGTTGAAAATAGTACAACAACTTTATTCTGAAACTCCATAACAAGAGAGACAGTTCGGTCGTGAGACCGTTCCGTTTTGTCGCTAGAAATGAACTAACTTCTTAGAGCATCACGTTGATAGCGAAACATTAGCTATCTCAGCGATTCACATAAAAACATACGTAGTCCGCCGGCTCGGAAGTTACAAGTTTCCGGCGCAGGTTAACAGGTCAACCGCTTCCCATGGAAGTTGTTATGACAAGTTAACAGTAATGCAAAATGATGACATTTCAAAACAAACCTAAACCAGGCTACTGCAGACATCGCATAGCGTATCTAGATTTGCCTTGGTCACGTAGGACCCTCCTAATTCGCCAATGACCTCAGGTCATGGGTTTTTATTTACAGATATGTAATTCTAAATGTATTTATTACATTTAGCTCTGACAGCTACCATTCAAGCCTTGAATAACAAAAGTTACTTTAAACATGGTTTCTTAGGAGCGTGCTCGTAACATATGTTTAGATATAAACATAACAAGTGATTAAATGCATAAAAAGGTTCTGTTACATACCCTTTTGGACATATTCATAAACAAAGATAAATGCATGGAAAATCTAGATCCATGTTTGATAATAATAATGATTAGGTACCAAAAAAAAATCAAAAGGTAAAAATCAAAAGGTTAACATGCATACATGAAGATTATGGTAACAGGTAACCTGATTAAGAATAGCGGTTACTGGTAGATTATGGTAATAGGTAACCTGATTAAGAATGGCGGTTACTGGGAAACACAAACATGATCATGGATAATTGTTAAAGAGTACTTGTCACTCTTTGTAATAGGTGCACAGATTAATATATAGGGCTGGTATATTTTATTAGTTGCCGAAAAAACCAAAAATACCTTTAGGAGTATATTAATATATATATATTGGGCTATAATATTTTTATTAGGTGCCCGGGAGATACTTTAACTGTTCAAATGCAAAGGCGTGAGTCTTTCATGTCCTACATTTTGCCAGCATACAGACCGCTTTCACACACAACACAATTCCAGACTATTTTCCTAGGCACCAAAAGAAATGGCCAGTTTCAAGCGGCCCTGAACGCAAACGCCTTGAGCGCAACGGGTACGTCATCTGGACGGGACAACACGTTTCCTTGGAGATCCTTCTGTCTACGCCTCAGCCTACGCCAAGCAAAGATGTTGACGGTGATAACCAATATGGCCGTCACGCTGAACGTAGTAACGAAGATTTTCTCCACCTGCATAAGTCGGTGACGCGTGGTTCATCTCAGCCAGTTGCGTCAAACGATGAGCCACCCGATCGTTGTATGGGAGAGGTAGTGATGGGATAATTGTAGACGCCCAGATAGTTTCGCAAAATACGTCTTCTCACGTATTATCGTGTTGACCCCTCTGACGGTGTAGTTTGTAGATGTCCCCGTACAACCTCAGCTGCTACAAAAGAGATTGGGGAATGGGCGGTGGTCCCGTCCGTGCATACGACTTGAAAACCGTCTTTGTCGTATCGGATCCAGGAGCCATTATTCATTTTGTAATTGAACTTATTACTGTAAAAGGGATAAGTTCTTCAGACAACCTTCGCTTGTATGAGAGAGAGAGCCGTTTAGCACTATGCCTAACTCCACATGAATCCGTTGATATAGGATAGAATTCAAAAGAGTCAGCTGTACAAACTTTATTATTCATGGCTTCTGAACAGTGAGTGAGTTTATCTAAGTCTTTAATGACTGTAATGATTTCCTATCAGAAGAAATCAGAACATGCCCCGTCCAAATTGGATATTACTGGACTTGAGTTATTCGTCATGAAAGTAGGAAACGGTGCTATTTTGTATGATTGCCAAGCATCGGAAGAATCAAAAGGTATGGTGATCATAATCCTATAATTTTCAACGCTGACTGATATTAGGCTATAATAGAACTCTACCTTATGGGCGTCTAATAAAGGAATATAACCTAGTTTCTCCCGTCTGTTCTCCAAAGTTTAACGTCAGATCTTTAATAGGCATAAGGTGTGGAGATAACACACCTTTTGTCGCTAACGTAATAGCTTCTACATAGTCCTTTGATTTCTCAATAAAAGGTGATATTTTGACACGGATATGATCAATTTTCGAACTATAATAAGCTAACGTAGCCAGCATATGTTGAACTTCCATAATCTGATCGATATTATTAGAATGTTCGTTCACCAAACAAACTCATTATTTGATTGATTGAAGATAACTGGCTGCAAAGTTCAGACAAAGCTAATTCGGTTTTTGTGTTGCAAAAACTCACATTCTTTTATTTTGATTATTTATCTTAAGGCGATTTGAAATTCCTAAGCCTAGACTCGCAACAGATCCCAAGATGTTTAGTCCAGCAAGAATAAGCGGGTTGCGGCGTTCGAGATTATTGTGCCGCACAGACCACATCAGCAAGTCACGAGCAAGTTCCTCTGCCTCAGCGGTTTTATTTTGTATGTCATAAGACAACATTTCCGCGACGCTTAGGGTTTGAGCTAGCGAAATCTCTGAGTTAGCATGAAAATGACGTTGGTGCATTTCCTTAAGCGAAATGGCAAATCTCATCAGGTCATTCTTTAAGTTAAGGATGTCATCTTCAGGCAAAAATATGGCTTGCATATCCACTTCTATGACTATATTACTCGACACAATAAAATGTCTTCTGTTCTTTCGATAATCGAGCCATGATTAAATTCTATTTCTTTTCGTCTTAGCGCTCTTTCCATACAACAAAGATGTCTGAACACACAATATCACTCCTAACAATACGATTCATTTTTGGAAACCTGCAATGAGTAAAATATATGTAATAACTCATGTTAAAGAATATGTTTTACATACAAATATGATTGATATATATATAAATTATTATACAAGTTTCATAAATACAACCATTTTTTCCTCCCTCACTCCATCTACCTTTCTTTAGATTCGGATATGTGCCAATGGAACTATTCTCATATCAGTGGGTTTGGATACATTTTTGAACCCTAAATCTATTGGCCGTTAATGTTCTAAAATGTTAAACGGGCCTTCAAACTTAGGTGTCAGTTTGTAATTTAGACCTTTACGTACGTATACTTGTATGTATACCTGATCGCCCACGGCATATGTTCTAGTTGGCTTAGCTATTTTATCATGATTTCTTTTCATTATAATTTGTGCTTCTTCTAGATTCTTACGAGTATATATATCGACTTATGCTTGCATCCATAACATCCTTTAAAGGATTTGATAAATTATTGTAGGCGTTAATACATGGAAAGGTGTTCTAGCTGGGATACCGTACAGTGCCTCGTGCGGTGTCATTTAATAGGCACATGATATGGAGTGATTAAGTGTGCTTAGTACCGCAAGTATGGCAATGTCCCAGTTGGGGTCTGCCCCCCCTAAGGTGACCCTTAAAATGTTTAAACCTTACGATTTGCCCTTTCCACTAGCCCATTAGACTCTGGGTGATAGATCATGGTATTGATTTTCTTTATGCAAAGGAATTCGCACAAGGAGTTAAGGAAATGATTATTGAACTCACCCCCCCCCCCCCCCCCCGAGTCTGATATAATGGTGTGTGGAATTCCATGTTTACAAATGTAGCACTCGTAAAACTTTCTAGCGCACTCGACTGCAGTTTTTGTTTTAAGCGCTATCAGTTTCTGTATATCGAGTCAAGCATCTATGATTACTAGGAGGTGCTTATTTCCTCTGTCTGACTCGTAAAATCCTGTTAATAAATCTAAGTGTACTCTTTCAAAGGGTTGATTTGGCACGGGGTAAGCCCCTAGGCTAACAGGTGTCTTCGTGTGCCCTTTGTATTCTTGACAAGTGCGACAATTAGCTATGTGCTTTTTTATATCTGTAAGCATCGTATGCCAATAAAATAAAGATTTGGCTTTCTGTGACATTAGGGAATAACCCGGGTGTCCGTGCAGTGGATTTTCATGCAACCATTTTTAAGACAGTGGGTATGAGTGAGATAGGTACCACCACCTGGTTGTTATTCAACTGTGGTGTGTTGTTTTTTCTGGGTTTTCCTCGTCACGGATCTACACAGGATTATCTTTGATTATATAATTCTGCTGCTTATACTTTATATATTCCTTTTCAGTTTCTTTCGGATTTCCGTTTAACGCAATGATGATTTTTTCTATTTGTTGATCTTTTCTTTGTTCCGTCTGTAATAGTTCAGCACTCCAGCCCAGATCTTCCTGTTCGATATAGTTTTTAACAATGGGCGTGGAGGTTGAGATATCTATTAATTCAGCTAATGGCTCGTAACAAGATGAAGAGGGGTTGCGTGATAATGCGTCAGCATGATATTTGCTTTCCCCAGGTAAATACCCGATCCTCGCGCCAAAGTCCTGGATGATCATGTGCCACCGAGTTCGCTTAGGGCTGTGACTAAAGCCTTTAAAGAAGTCGGTTAGGGGCTTATGATCAGTGAGAACCTTGACGGGATAACCGTATATTATAAATTTAAATGCACGAGTGAATTAACAATAGCGAGCCCTTCCTTGTCTATTACTGCATATTTACTTTCGGAAGGTCTCAGTTTACGTGAATAAAAGCTATAGGGAAAAAACTGTTATCATATTGTTGAAGCAATACCCCACCTACTCCTAGGTCTGAGGCGTCTGTTGCTATAAAGAATTCCTTACCGAAGTCAGGAAATTTCAAGATAGGAGAACTACACAGTTCATCTTTCAATTTATTGAACGCCTGTAGATGATTTTCAGACCATATGAAATCTACGCCCTTTTTATAAGATCGGTTTAGGGGAGCGGCTATGATGGAGTAGTTCCTAATGAACCTCCGGTAATACCAGCTACAGCCTAAAATTGCTGTATTCCCTTGACGTTAGTAGGTATCGGAAAGTTACGGATAGCCGATACCTTATCATGGACTACTTTAAGACCTTCACTAGACACCGTGAAACCTAAATAGACTAGTTCGTTTTAAAAAAAATTCACACTTACTTATCTTTACCCTTAGGTTATCTGCCTTAGTCTTTGTAGCACTAACTCTAATTTACGTAGATGTTCTTCTAAGGTATTAGAAAGATTACTAGGTCGTCCATGTAGGCATGTAGGATATCTCCTAACAAGTCTCCAAACACAATGTTTATCATTCTAGTAAAGTTATTAGGAGCACACACAAACGTAAACCAAAAGGCATACGCAAAATTCATAATGTCCCCTGGCTGTGCTGAAGGCAGTGTATGGGATACTCTCTTCTTCCAACGGAATCTGATGGAAGCCCTTTAGTAGGTCCAAGCTGGTAAATATTTGTTTCTGACCTAGTAGAGATAGAATATCGTCAGTACATAGTACTGGGAATCGGTCAGGGATTGTTTCCTCATTTAAGCGACGAAAATCGACGCATATCCGCCAAGTTCGATCTTTTTTCGGTACTACTATTAATGGAAAATTATAAGGCTGTTTGATTTCCTAATGACTCCTTCTTTTAGCATTTTACCTACTTCCTCAGTTATCTCATTCTGAAATTTCATAGGAAGTCGGTACGAAGGTACATGATTACTTTCTGTTTGTCCTTTCAGCCTTATTTGATGCTCGATGACATCATGATATTCAGTTAAAAGATTCAAAAATTTCTGCTGAATTTCTTCTTCTTGAATGTCCTTATTGATTTTTTGTTCTTTATAGATTGCAAAAGGGATTCATCCGCAACTGATTGAGCGTGATTGATCTCAGCTACGGTAAGAATGCGATGTTTTATAACTTCCACATCCAAGATATGTTGATTTTTGTGGATTACTAAAGTGGTATTCAAATGATTACAGACTTCGATGTTACATTGTTGTTTGTGAGCCGACTGTATAAATGGCTTGTGTGACGGATAATCCATGTGTTTTTTCAGAGTGTCGGAAAGGATTAACATTTCAGATCCCGGCAAGGTTTTCTTTACACGCACTAATATGTTAACGAAGTTACGTTCGGCTCGAGAGTTTGCGTGCAAGCTGATATTACGGGCGAGCGAGAATTCTGTTGGGTCGCATGGATTATTTCTTGTTTATGAGACAAGTGATTGGTTCTTTAATATATGTTACTACTCTGTCTGTCTCTTTATTATCTAAAACTGATTTAGGGTATTAGAAGACTTATAGAATTTTTCCTTTGATATACACGCCGTGTTTTGCAGGGGATAATGTAATATTTTGAGTGCCCATAGACGGGTATCCGATAATTACTGCGGGATACATATTAATGTGTACAACGAAAAAGGTATCGTAAAACGTGCGCTTACCGACCTTGTACTGAACATGAGTTTACTCCTACCACATTTAATTCATTATTTCCTATACCCGAGAGTCTTATTCCGGACTTCTCTATAGGGAAGTTTTGAAAAGAGTAAATGATGAGTCCTTAAATCCATGATATTACGTGGACTACCAGAATCAAAGAACAAAGTAAATGACTTATGGTCCAAATTTACTGCATGTAAGGTGGTCGTAACTCGTCTTGACTTATGATTGCGTGAATTTGTTGCAAATCTACGGGAACCTGCACAGATTTTTTTGGATTCGGCCGTGTGTTTCATAGGAAAATCGATTGCCTCACAATGATCTGATAAATGATTTAAAAACTGATATTTGATACAAACGATGTTGATATGGATGACCCAACATCGTCCTCTCCCCTTGGAGCTAACTACGTGGTATTTGCTTTGTTTAGCTCTCCTTGAAAATTCGCGTTGACCTTGCAAGTTCTGGCTAGACGGCCCAGGAACAGAGGTACCTGAAGCACGATTTGTTTGTTTTTGCTGTTGAGCAGCATTTCCGTTTGCTTTGTTTCTTTTTTATAGTACTGAGGACCCTTCTTTTTGTTTTGCATTGGCATTGGCAACTGTTTGCGTGTTTGTAGGATTCTGCTGTTGATTCCGCGAGAAGCAACGATTATATGAATGAGTGGAAACTATTATGGATTGAACAAAACGCGTCGACAGTCTGAAATCATGTGACCTGGTCGTTTACAGTTATAACAAACCATCCCTGCAGCTTGATTATTATTATGTACCACGTTACTTGTTGTGGCTTATTCTCATTTTTTGCAAAAACTTGAGTGAGCGAGGGATCTAGGGGTTGGTACATTTAGACATGTGTTTTTGATTTGTTTATACATATCTAATTCCGTACTGTTGGGCTGCAATTTTTTTGTCAAAACACCGCACTAAAGCTTCAGTCAACATTGCTGTAATGCTCGTGAGGTAAATTAGACGGATCAAAATCTTTCACGGCGATCCTGGCACTCGTACCCACCCGGAGTTACTTAAATTTACTTGATATTCATTTAGCCGGTCGGCGATTAGCGCCGCCCGACGCTCGACAACATTAAGCTGAGTCATAGAGGCTGATTAAGGATATTTCTCAATGCCAATACTACATCTAAAGCCTCTTCACCCCATACACGGCACGTAATCTAATTTTGAACTCGTCCCATGTAGCCGCCTCTTGGAAAGAAACACCCCTTAGATATGCACTTGCGTCTCCTTTAGCAAAGTCTATGAAGCTTTTGGCTTCCTGTAATTGTACAGCTGAGTCTGTGATGCTTTTTGCATTTAAATGAGCGTCTACAGATGAGATCCATGCCTCAACATTTTGAGGCAGGAACCCATTGACCCCTACCTTGAAAAGGGACAATTGCTGACCTCTGCGCTCACGAGAGTCACCACATTCGGGTTGCAGCCGCAGTAGTTGCCATGTTCACTTTTACTTTTTTCTTATCACTCCTATTCCTTGCGGTCCTATCAAAATATCTATAGAATACACTCGACCACTACGTAAACGCATATGCAATATACTGTATAAATGTGTTGCAAGTAATAGGAAAATCTCCCAAAAAGATACAGAAATACAGATGATTTGATAACGATATTATACGGAGAATTCCTGCAAGAAAACGATTAGCAACAACGAGAAAAAAAAACAATTGTCTGCGGGCGAGAACTCGTAGTTGAAGATTGATTCTGTAATGATGAAGATTAAGATGGCGAACAACTCACCTCCTGTACTATTGGACGATCGACTCCTGATGAACAACACTTCACTGAGAAAAACCTGAATAGATAAAATTCTACTTAGCTCTGGGTTATATGGGGAAGGATTGTTGACATGGGATGACGTCACAGTTTCCTGTCTCCTGCGTCGGAAGTCGTGATGACGTCACGGTCTCCTCTCTTCCTCACGTTGCATGAAGAAGTCCAAGATTGAAGACGTCACAGCCCCCTTCCTCGCGTTGCTTCTTTCCTCTTGGCCTACTCTTCGCGTCCTTGCTAGTGATCGCGCGTTGTTTTCCTTTATGTGTTTCTTCTTTCTGTTGATGTTCGATGCTGCTCGTCCGGTGTTGATTCTCGGAGATATGTGACAACAGTCACTCAATCAGTTCGATGTTGATGCTTGTATTCTTCTCGATGAAGGACATATCTTCGTCTTCGTAAAATGTTGCGTTGATTGAAGATCCCGTTTCCTCTGTTTAGTATTGATTTATAGCTGGAAGTTGGTGATTGCAGTTCTTCGGTCGGCTGATATGGGTCTTGTTAATGTTATTCTTCGTCAATAGCTGCCACCAATTTTTAGTCGTTTCACTTTTTCGAAAGACTGTTTGTTTTTCCTTACGACTGTCATTCGTAAGTATTCTGGTTACTTCTTTCTCCTATGTGATATCTTAGTAGAGTGGTTCTTCTTAAGTAAAGGAGATTGATTCAAATGGATAAGTTGAAAGTAGTACAACAACTTTATTCTGAAACTCCATAACGAGAGAGACAGTTCGGTTGTGAGACCGTTCCGTTTTGTCGCTAGAAATGAACTAACTTCTTAGAGCATCACGTTGATAGCGAACATTAGCTATCTCAGCGATTCACATAAAACATACGTAGTCCGCCGGCTCGGAAGTTTACAAGTTTCCGGCGCAGGTTAACAGGTCAACCGCTTCCCATGGAAGTTGTTTTGACAAGCTAACAGTAATGCAAAATGATGACATTTCAAAAACAAACTTTAAACCAGGCTATTGCAGACATCGCATAGCGTAATCTAGATTTGCCTTGGTCACGTAGACCCTCCTAATTCGCCAATGACCTCAGGTCATGGGTTTTTTATTTCCAGATATGTAATTCTAAAATGTATTTATTACACACACACACACACACACACACACATATATATATATATATATATATATATATATATATATATATATATATATATATATATATATATATATATATATATATGTGTGTGTGTGTGTGTGTGTCGTGTGTGTGTGTGTGTGTGTGTGGAGTGTAATTTGCATGTTAGATGATGTGATCTACAAACAAAAACAATGAATAACTGACATTAGGGAAACACCGAAATATATCCTTGTCATGAACAAAACTGCTGACGCTAGGTAGTAAAATGTGTTCTTAGGATTTGAATTTTCTAGAATGGGAAAAATATTTATTTATAGGAGATTTGTGGCTGAAAAAAATGTATTTCCAACTTTAGTAAAAATAGAAAAAAATAAATGAAAAATAAAAAAAACCGGGGTTTAAGTTCCTGTTCAGATGTGCCAGAAGCGATTCCTTTGTCCAATAGTTTAGTTCTTACGAGTTATTCGTGAGATGAATATTCTGGCAAAAATTGGTGAACCTCGGCTGGTTTTCCTAAGAGAATAAGTCCGCTAAAATGGTGAGTGTGGAGTTCCAGAATTTCGAAAAGGATGTCTAGTCATTTCTCTTTTCAATTTCCTATTGCTCTGATCATTCTTATCATTGTTGTAGTTGTTGCTATCAAATTTCTCTCAGCTTTCATGAAAAATCAGATTAGATATTTAGTTCAACAACCATCGGCGGTCAGAATCAACAGAAGAAAAACTTGTAGATGCATGATGACTGAACCATTTGATGACTAAGACAACGAAAAGAGGTCGAATTATTGCTGGTCTCGATACACCACACGGTCTCAGTAGACTCGTTTTAAAAATCCCATACTCTTGAGATGATATCGCCTTATATGAAAAGGACACTTTCCTTTAGTTTTGGCAAAATAATAGTTATTGAATGATCACTTACCACAAGAATAAATTTCATATACATTTCTTTCAAGGCGGTGAGACATTATACGATATAAGTCAGTAGATATGTAACTGAATTATGTACGTTCAACTCTAGTCTGGCATGTAGGCTGCGAGCCTAAATTACAAATTAGAATATGATACTCTGGAACATATCCTTTTGCAGTAAGTGTTTTTGCATATTAGGAATACATTTACTTAAAGAACGGTATAAGCACCATAGTCTCCTTTGAAGCGTAGGCACATCTTCGGAACCATAAAGGACAAACAAAAATCCAGCATCCAATGAATTCAAACAAGATACAACTGCCGCTGCCTAATATAACCAGTTACCATTTGTTTTACCTATTTTTAATTTTTTCTGCATAATAAATCAATTATAAAAGCACTTCCTGAATGGTAATTCATAAAAGATGGGCTCACGGGATTAGAGTTTGGGCAATTCAGTAGTAATGAAGTTATTATATTTCTTCATCTTGGAAGAAATTTGCCAAGGATGTAGCCCAGTAAATCTAGACATTACGCGGCCAATATTCCACGATAAAAACGTGAAATGCATATACACTTGAAGTTTTTTTTTTCAATTAAAATATTTTCAACATATTTACTTTCAATGATTTCGTTTGTTTCAGATGGTTTTATTTCAAAAAGAATCTGCAGTAATTCAGTTTACCCTTTAAAAAGGCCAATAGTTCCCCTTTCATCAGTTTTTATCTTTACTGATCCAGATACAATTATAAAATTTCAGTTTTTATCTTCTTTTCTATTCTATCTATTCATATTCGAGAATTAAAGCCTTTAACCTGTCTTGGTTTAAACTGAGCTCAATAAATAAAACTGACTTTTGAATCAGATAAACACTTTCGTACCTTTACTACAAAATAAAACATATGCCTTTTATTCTGGATCTTTACAAAAGTTACAATTCCCATCAATTCTAGTTTTCTGTAAAATAAAACTATTGAGCTTTGTTTGTCCGTCCACACTTTTTCTGGCCGCCCTCGGATCTTATAAAGCTACTGAAGCTAGAGGGCTGCAAATTGGTATGTTGATCATCCACCCTCCAATCACCAGGAATCCCAATTTGCAGCCCTCTAGCTTCAGCAGTTTTTAGTTTATTGAAGGTTCAGTTAGGCATGATCGTGCGTCTTTTTCTAGACCTTGGTACAGGGAACCACCGGGCCGTGCCTGAAAGTTTTACGGGCCGCGGCTCCTACGACATTATACGATTATATGAGATCAAAGAAAGATTGTCCTATATTCGGTGGCCTTGATTATACGCTTTACAGAAAACTCGGTTGCACCGAAGCATATTTTACTTGTTTAATTTCAATCACGCTTATATATGTGTTATCAAGGAATTCCTCCATTCCTATTTCCCTGCCGGTATTTGCTCAACAATACGCGCTCTCAGACTAATCTAGAGTAATCCACTTCATCAAGGGTGATCATTGTGAGAGGTGACCAACCATTGATAATTCGAATTTTCATGGACTCTCATATATATTATATATATTATATGTATATATCTATATATATATATATATATATATATATATATATATATACTATATATATATCATTATATTTTGTTTCATTATATTTTCTTATTTAATATGTCAGAGTTTTTTTATGTTGTGTTCTTATAACATTATTTTATCCATTCTGTGATGATAAAACATTGATATGAATTCATTTACTTCGTTGCTTCATTTGAACCGTTAATACTGAATCCCGAAATAACTAGTTTTCTCCTTTTTGCGTGAACTGAATTTGTACAAATTAATTTAAGTACATGCAAGATTAGCCACAATATGACAAGAATAATTTTTTGTCTGCAGTACTTTGGTTGCATTCCATCGTTATTCCCAGATACACTTTTTGTTTCATTGTTCTACCACAAGTCACTCGAATCATCGCTGGAGCTGGTAACTTCCTCGTTGCCTACTTGGAGGTATACACTCAGTAGTGGCCTCCAATGAATGTTCAACTTATGGCCATTTTCTGCTCTCAAACTGGATTCGAAGAACTAGCAATTCTCCCTATTTGTTGAGGCTTTTCAGCTAACTCTACTTCCACCATTAGGGCAGATTGGTTCTGGCGTAGACATAGAACACCGCTCTCACTGCACTGCGACGTTTCATTTGAGTAAATGCCGTGGCTTTAACCTTTATTGTTGTTGTTTACGTTTACTGCAGTGTTTGTTTCCTCTGCAAACCATGTTTCCATTTAAATCGAGGGACGAGAACAATATGGGACCGTAAAACCTTTAAATCTCCACATCGTTGAAACATGAAGTGCCAAAAAAACAAATACAATATTTTTTGGCTTCTAGCAAAGTTATGTCCACTTAACGAATCCAACAAACGGAAAGATGAGAGGAGCTGTTTGTTTACGCTCTCTTTCTTCCAGCGGATTACTGTATGATTAGATAACCTTAGAAAACCAGAAACGAAAAGCATCATTTGTGGAGAGATTCGCCTAGTTTATAAATCCAGGTTTGAACCAGACGCCATTTATACTGCTCCGCAGAACATATCAGAACCAGTTGCTACTGTTCCAGCACTGTAGGTTTTTGAGTGCACAGACCCCCCAAAATTGTAAATTCATTGCGAGACCACTCGCACCTGAGCAGTTTTTCGTTTTTAGGGGATATCAAGGCTTAGATGTAATTGAGTTAGAATGAGTGTAAACATCATTTGCAGCAACCCTGTTCTTTCTTCAGCGGTTGGATATAACTCTACACCATAAATATATTATTGCAAGAATTTTAACTTACATCCCGTAAAATTTATGCCCGTGTATAAACTTGAAAGTACTGCGTGGAAGATAGACAACAAACAAAGTGGAAACGAGGAAAAGAACGATGCAGCTGAACTCTACTCAAGGACACCTTTAGTAAATTGCACAAGGAATAAAACATAAAAGTCAAGTGAACTTCAAATTTAAACGCCTAACTCGAAATGTGCTCTCACCTAAACGTAGAACGAAAATGTTGTGATGTATGAATTAAATATACACACAGATTGCCGTCAAATAAAGAGCAGAGAGATGAATAAATAAATAAATGAAAAATAGAAAATTGCTCCGGAGTTTCTTCTGGGCAATCGAGTTTTCTGTACAGCGTATAATGCTGTATGAAACTCTCAGCCACGGCCCATGATGCTCTTGGTCGCAGCTCATGAAACATTCAGGCACGGTCCTGTGGTGGCCTGCATTGTTAGCAGCTATAGGGGTGCCAGACGCAAGATCATGGTAGCTCCTAACCGATCATGTTAGCTATAACCCCCCCCCTTAAAATAAAAGGAAATCTACTGAGGCTAGAAGGTTGCAATTTGGTATTGTTTGATGATTGGAGGGTGGATGATCAGCATACCAATTTGCAGCCCTCTAGCCTCAGTTGTTTTTAAGATCTTAGGGCAGACAGACAAACTAAAATGGAGCAAAAAAAAAATACAAAGACCAAATAAAGCAAGTACCGCATTTAGTTAAGAATCCAGTAAATATGATTATACTATCTTTAGGTGCCAAATGAAACTGGGAAAAATGAAATAACAGAGTGATCTAGATCGATTCCTCTTGCAGATCCTGGTAGAACTGCTTATTCTTAGAAATTGCATAATCTTGAGAGAACTTCAAATAACGCAGTGCTGAAACCAGCTTTGACCAAATGGGACCATTTCGTTTGGAAGTATCTCTTTCCCATTGTTTCCCGGGTCTTCAGATCGACCAGAATACCATCAGATATCGGAGTTGGCTGAAAAGATCATTCTCTCTCTCTCTCTCTCTCTCTCTCTCTCTCTCTCTCTCTCTGTGGAATATGGTCGTTGGTTGTAATTCATGCTTCACTTAAAAATACCTGATATTCATAACTTACGGCACTGATGCCAATTTTATAATTACATCTAACAGTTACTCCCATATTGCGACAGTAAAATGATCCAAGTAGTAAAAAAAATGACACTAAAAAACAATCTGTCGAACTTTCCTGGTCTTGTTTCTTTAGTTTTGTTTGTCATGGCCGAAATGATTGGATTTTGGATTTGGTTTAACAAAAAAAAAAAAAAAGTGAAAAGACCGAAAACCAACAGAACAGAGTTCCCTTTGACCTATTTTTAATGTTTTAATTACATTTTAAATAAATCATATATTTATGAAGGGGACTAAGTGTGATTAAACTTAAAAAATACTTCACTGTCATTAATTTTCACTTTAGTTTCCTACCCTGAATGCTTTTATCCTCTCATATGAGCCTGCTCACATATTTCGTTGCCGGAGTTTCGCCAACTCTAAAAGCTGTAAAGTTCTAATAAAGATCAAAGTATTGCTCAAGGCTAATATACTACGCAGCATAATGCAGCCTGTTTATTGAAAGACATCCTCTCTTAGTGTTAGTGTACTTCATCTCCTATTGTGAGTAATACCTTCTTCGCGAGTTCACCTTCTCACTCCGTGAAGCAGCGTTTTCCAGAGCAAATGCTTTGCGTTCTATCGTCAGCTCAGGCCCCCCCCATCCCCCCGCCCCGATTTCTCTACTTCTTTAGGTTAAGATATCCGGAATGCTTTTGCCAAGTTGACTTGATATCAAGCTGAACGATGCCATGGTTTTATTCCATACAGGTTGGAAAGCGGGGTAGAAGGAAGAAGGGAAGACCAAGAAAGAGATGGCGTGATTGTGTAGAGGAAGATATGGTATTGAAAGGTATAAATGAGAACGAGGCACAGGACAGAAATAGATGGAGACGACTCATTCACAATGGCGACCCCCCAAAAAAATGGGTTTAAGCTAGGAAGAAGAAGAAGAGTTGGAAAGCCTGACCATCTGCTTGAATGAACTTATTTACGGCGAACCTTTTCTTTCTCAAGTGCTCTTTGTTGCATAGCTATTTTTTTTATATCCTGAAGCTTGTTTAGAACTGTAATTATGTATATGGACATGATAAAAAAAACCCTCCTTATAAAAAAAATAGACGATTCCCAAGAAAATTGGATTTTCCAATATTTTAACATAAGTTCTTCATCAGTCATTTTAGAAGATTTTTTTTACAAGCTAGATGTCTCCATAAAGCCATACATTGAAGAACGATTGTACAATTATGAAACCATCCCCAATAGCCAAGAAAATCACGGGAGTTGGCATATTCCTAAAATTTGAAGGTCACATGCAGCCTACTTTTTTTCCCTTGTCCTTTTCGAGTTTTGACGAGTGACGTCCCAGATATTCAGAGGCTGGAGAAAGTTCCATATGGTTTGGTCACTTGCTGAGATAAGGGGAACACAAGTCGTGTGAAGTAGTGATCGATATGGAAGGTTCAGTAAATCATGAAGCCTGGGTGGGGGGAAGGGGGGGTTGTCAGTTCAGGTGGAAAGAGTACAAAAATCGAAGAGCTTGGAAAGAACGCATCTGATGTCTAACCTCGCCACGCGAAAACCCAGTATAAAAACGTGGATGATGGTAATTATGATAACGTGGTTGCCTATATTCGAGTATATGTGGACACTCGGAACATATATGCTATTATCTATAAACACGTTTGCATCATTTGCTTTTTGATAGCTTTCAAATGAGAGACTTTCCCTTAAGTCAAGTACCTTTTACAACATCAACAAGAAATTCGTGCGCCCTTTTCATGAATATGAATATGTAAGATTCTAAGCTCCATATATATCATAGAACAAAATAATACATGTAGATCAGGCAGAACTACAATATTGAATAAAGTACAAAAAAGAGAAAAAGAAATATAACTGAAATTAATGAATCCATCAAGAAACATTTTCCATCACAATTAACGTTTTTTTTTCTATCGCCGTAGCACTCCGGCCGACAAATTCTGCCTTCATTCATAAAAAGGTAAAATTTATAGGTCAATTAGAGGCGTCTCTCAAATTTTCTCAACCAGGCTCCAGGAGAATTATAATTCTTCTGTCCAGAACGCTAAGTATGGGAACACGGTCTTCTGCTGGGTATTTATGATATAGCGGGGCGAATATGTGTTACTCACATGACCATTCTCCATTGAAAAGGCGCGGAAGTAAATCCCTGATGTAAATCATTATGCTGTTATTCGTTGCTTTTTTTTTACGATTATTTACTTTTCCAGCTCTCACTGATACACAGTAGACGCGTACCATAACAAGCCATATATAAGCGCAACAGAAAGTAACGTTTATTAAATTTTTTCGTGTAATTTATGTATGTGTGTATGTATGTACGTATATGGTCTGATATACGTTCAGCAACGTTACGTCGATTTACACTTGTAAACCTAAACATGAAAACCGATACAAAATGAGATCACCTTCTACTGCCACCTATTCTGACGGGGAGTCATATTTGTAGACATATATACAAACTGCGATTTACTATAAGTTTTATAAACATTTGGTTGATATATGCGACATTAATAGAAGGAGGAGAGTGTTTTCCATAAATCACGAACCCTAAGACTAAGTTACTCAGGCACTGCGTACGTATGTATGGGATCCTTGCTTCAGTGTTTTCGTTTCAGGTTTCCTCGTCAGAAAGATAAATATTTCGTCAAAGTTTCTATTATTATTACATGATTCGATTAAGGTTTTCTCTTGCGGAATCTAAAGACAATAATAAATCTTATATATATATATATATATATATATATATATATATATATATATATATATATATATATATATATATATATATATATATATAATATATATATATATATATATATATATATATATATATATATATATGATATATATATATATATATATATATATATATATATATATATATGTATTATATTAATCACATGTAGTTCATATTTTTCCTCCGATTAGGACTTAGGACTTTGAGGGTTGAGAAGGTAGTCAATGTAGGGCAAAAATAATTAAATAAATAAAAAAATAAATGAAAATAAGAATTAAAAAAAAATTGTGCCTGATATACGTAATTCTATATAAAGGATGGAGACGAACTGACATAAAAATTGTATCGATCTCTGTAAATATTAAGCGTATAATGTACTATTACGCCAGAAATAATGATTGTTTTTGCTCACACATGTAAGGGAAGGACTCTTATATTTATTACAAAGTGCTTCCTATAATTGGATTAAAATCTGAATAAGTTGATCATTGTACTGGCAACTGCTATCTGTGGGTGTTTTGTGATCAGAACTCAACCAAAGACCTTGTCAACGCATCATCCATTAACAAACGTCGTGGGTATTGTGAAAAGGAGATTATATATTTTGTTCACTCCTTCTTCTGGATGGTAGGCTACATTCAGTGCAAAGAATGCCAGCGTGTGATATTTGCATTTGTGGTCTTCGTCCATCAAGCATTTCATATCAAACACGAATGTGAACTGAGGTTGACGACCTTAAGACGAACGGCTTTATTGAACATCAAACTGGCTCATCCCCAGACATATTTGCATATGATGACGTATGCGCCAAATACACGCCAGTCTTAAACAGTCTGTTACGTGCAAACGTCGACGCGATTAGTATGCGATATGTCCAAGTATACATGACACAGTCGCTCTATGACCTCGAACATTCCCATCGCAAGAAATACCCTGAACCATCACGCACTCTGATCACCTCTGTCATGAATTACACCTTTCCAACACGCGATCACTGCATCGGAAGACCTTGGCAGTTTTCCTATGATAGACACAAGCTATAGGCACAAGCCTATTGAGGGGAAGGGGATAGTAACGGGCCGTTTACGATACTTAAGAAGGAAGGTCAAGACACAGCAAGAGCAATTACTGGTAACCAGGAGGGAGGGTGGGAAGGAGAGGGGTCAAGTCCGTCACTATAAACGTCTGTCCTGAAACTTAAGTTTGTATGTGCATTGAATATCATATTAGGAAACAAATTTGCCTATAAGCATGATGGAATTAGAACTTTTTTCTACTGCGTAGTGATATTCTCTGCGGTCTAGAAAGTCAAGATTAGACCCTATATTTCTCGAGAACCAAATGTTTATAGTTGAGAGAGAGAACAAAATATTACAGTTGATTAGACCTTGGAGTCACAGATAGTGTATAAAAAAAAAAAAGTGAAGAGCATCAAAATGTTCTTTAGAAATAAAACAAGTCATATTTACTCCATTGCTGATACTAGCAAACTTGCCCATCTACGATGGGTGATAAAATACGGGTGCAGAAGTGAAAATTTATATGTACTAGTTGTTCCAGCAATATTAAAATAAGGGCGATTACACGAATAGTCTCTCTCTCTCTCTCTCTCTCATCTCTCTCTCTCTCTCTCTCTCTCTCTCTCTCTCTCAATGTAATTCAAGGGACGATCACTGAACGAGAGAAATTATTATTCATTGTTGTTTACCCTCTTTAAATGATATTCTCTCTCTCTCTCGTCTCTCATCTCTCCGGTCTCTCTCTCTCTCTCTCTTAAAGTAAGTGAAGGGACGATCGCATGCAACGTAAAGAAGTTCGTATTCATTATTGTTTACTCTCTTTTAATGAATTCCTCTCTCTCTCTCTCTCGTCTCTCTCTCTCTCTCGCTCTCTCTCTCTCTCTCTCTCTCTCAATGCAAGTCAAGTAACGAAGACGGTGATGGGATTATCGGATTACTTAGCTCTCAAATCACAAATTATCTCCTCTCTCTTTCTCTCTCTCATTTTCCGATAGCAAGATAAAATTATAAAATTGTAGTGCATTAATGTTGTTAAATGGCTCTCTCTCTCCTCTCTCAATCTCTCTCTCTCTCTCTCTCTCTTCCTCTCCTCTCTCTCTCTCGTCGGTGACTTTCATTTAACGGAACAGGGATCTTGATTGGTTAGTTTCTTTGTCAATTACTTTGCACGGTGAAACGAATAATAAAGTATCTTTCTTTTATTATTTTACTGCAAAGACTCAACTTGTATGTCAGTGCGTTATGGCTACTGATAAATGCTCTTATGATCCTGTCTCTTCCAAAAAAGAGTAGAAAGTTGGAACTTGTCAGTTTCCTTTTTTTATTATGTCCATTGGCAGGATCGAAATTCCGAAGCAACATTACCGGGCAGTACTTCTTCAACGTTATTTGTGCACTGGCAGTCCCGATGGATTTAAGTTATTCAAAAAATCTTGCAGATATTGATGATAATTTTCATCTTCTATTGTGTCCGAGCTGAAATATTCGTGACTTTCTCGGGAAGTTGTACAGAAATATGTATGAAAAATCGTAACGTTTTCACGGCCAGAAAACCGCTCCGTTTTCAGGGAATCCATTCTCACCCCACCCCCTACAAAGGAGGGGGTTAGGTGGATGAAAACCCCATTACAAACCAATCTTAGGGGTCCCTGCCATAACCCTGCCAAGTTTCATGCCCATCTGACCAGCCGTTTGGTCGTGATTGAATGAAAGACAGACAGACATTACGCCCATTATAGTATGATAGTAGTTCTAATAGTTCAAAGAATCCCGAAAGATCCTGAAAAATTTTCACGGGACCAAAAAGTTCAAAATAAGTGAAAGGAAGTTCATCAAGTTGGATCTTAAACTGACAGCATAGCAACGCCTTGCCGGCCTGAGCGCCATGCATTAATCATTTATGAATACATTATAGAAATACATTTCAGTCTGACCTTCTCCACCTTAACCTCACTTAGGATAAAACCTCCTATCTGAACAGGGAGGGGAAGCTACATAACAACAAGTATTAACTTTATCATTAGAACAGTCCTGTTCATAGAAAAAGTTAAGTATAACCTTAGTGTAAACCGACCAATGAGCTGATTAACAGCTCTGCCAGGGCTGGCCGAAGGATTAGAATTTTTATTTACGAGGTTAGGAGCCAGTTGGTCACTTAGCAACGGAACTACAGCTTATTGTGGAATTCGAGCCGCATTACATCGAGAAATGCATTTCTAATCACAAGGAATTAAATTCTGCATTGGCGGCAGCGGGGACGCGAGCTCGGCCTACCAGATTGATAGGCGATAGAAACCTGACTGGTTTGTTGTTTAGGTCTTTAGACATTACTGAGGCAGGAAATTGAAGTAAGAATGGGAAAATTTAATCATTAGGGTATACGGTGAAGTTTCTGCAGTTATTGACTAGGGAAGGAATCTTTCTTAGATAGTGACCCTTAAGGGTTTCCAGAGGTCGTTGTATTGGACTAACATTTATCGGGGGTCATTATCTTTATGGCATTGGCAGTCTTTTGTTTATACTCTTCCGGGTAATCCCCATCCCCACGGGATTGTACGGGAGGGTGGTCCGAAACTCTTGTTACCCCTACCAAAGAGAAAGTTTCACATGCACAATACCAAAATACCCAACAGTTGAAGGACGCTGTTTGGGCAGCTTTTGCGACAATTACCAAAGCACAGCTTCGTCGAATATCACACAGAACATGGCGCCGCATAATTTTGTGCCACGAAAATAATGTTCATACAAACGTCTCGATGTGTAACAGTATCAATGAAAGCAAATAAACTGAATCCAGTACATCTCTCTATTACTATATCTCTTGTTCTTCTATTGTTTCAGTGTTCTTATTTCGTTCTATTGTTCTTACAGTGAATAAACTGAATCCAGGATATGTATTTTGTATTATTGCAGTACTTTTACCTCTATTGCTGGTACATTTTGGCAGGGCTAACAAGACGTTTCGTACCACCCTGTACTAAACACGCCGCGAAGGTGGATATGTACCGGATTCAAAACCCTGGGGGTTCACTATCTGGGAAAGATCCCTCGGGAAGACATCTGGAAAATAATGTCTGCAAGACATGAACGGAAGAAGGGCAAGCTTTTGCGCAGGAATATGGGCAAGCGAGTACTGTAACTTGGAGAATCTTCATTGCGGACGTATCCATAGAACGAAAAGGTCGTGCTCTTTCGTAATCAGACTTCTCATAAAAAAAACAAGAAAGGAAAAAAACAGCCTTAATGTCCGGTTCGGTTACGTCACAGTTATTGGCAATCTGAGATAGCGTTATATCTCGCCTGCCAGTCAAGTAGAAGACACACCTAGGTGACGTCATTCTTCAGAGTTTAATTAACAGAACCCGGTCGAATGCATAGTAAGCTTCAAAGACAAAACATCGTATTGAAGACATTTCTGTTTATTCCCACGCTTGGATATTATTGCTTAATTCAGCAAAGATCATATATTTTAGTTAGCATTGTTAGCAATGACCAAATATGTTCAGGCTTTCATTTTTAATTTCTAAATATCTGCCTGTAATCTTACCTGTTACTGGTAGACAATTGACTCCCCAAGGGGCTAGTGCTAAACACGGCGAAACTGACTAACCTATACACTGTTTCGCCATGTTTAGTATACTAGCCCCGGGGGCGTGGGGGTCAAATTGATTTTACCGTGTTTATCACTAGCCCCTATGGTGGAGAACAAATGTCCCTAAATGGATTTCGTTATCTACCTGAAATATCCGGCAGTTCGCGAAATCCCTGGTTTCACTATCTGCCTGTGGCACACACACACACACACACACACACACACATATACACACACATACACACATACACACATACACACATACACATACACACATACACAAATACATACATACGTGTATATATATGTGTATATATATGTGTATATATATGTATATATATATGTATATATATGTATATATATATATATATATATATATATATGTATATATATATATATATATATATATAGTATATATGTATATATATATATATATATATATATATATATATATATATAGTATATATATATATATATATATATATATATATAGTTACGTGCCTGTGCATAGATTTTATGGGATATTTTATCCTCCAGGTTCTTTGCTAGATAATGGCGACAGTGAACCTATGACAGGAGTAACACAGAGTAGTTAAATACTCTAGAAATATAATATTTGTTGATAATGTGGGATGGCACCTACTAGCACAAACTCAAGTGAGGGCAATTAAATGCAAGGCAAAACTTATTATATTTATTAAAATATATTCGGCACTATCCAAAACGCCATACTCGGGTTCTGCAATTGACAAGAGAAAAACCCAATATAAATGTATGGAAATAACAATGCATTCAATATTAAGGGAATATAATTTCAGATATAAAATGATTAACCTAAATATACTCTGACTTGCCTTTGCTGGGATATCCTTTATGAAAGTGTAATAATATATACAAGTAGCATATATGAGATCGAGAGATGAGTCACCAAACAGCAGTCTTACAGGAGATTATCTAAAGAGAAGAACACAAACAATGGGACTAATGTAAGTACCGAAGGCAAAGTACCGAAGGCAAGTACCAAACGATTCATCAAAGTTAACGTTACGTCCAAGACAACCATAAACAAGGTACATATAATTAACTAAGATGTACAATGACGAATTGATACTTAATAAACCACCAAACAATAATACTTATAATAGAATTAAGATGTAAGCTAACGAGTTTATGATATATATCAGAACGAGAGATCATCATAATAAAGACAACCACTAAAGCAACGAATCAACGTATTCGTCAATAAAGTGCGACAAGCAATTATACAAACAGTACAAGATATCAACTAGCGAATGGACTGGCTAACAAGATATCAACTAGCGAATGGACTGGCTAACTATCGTTAATTACCAAGGGTAAAGAAACTGACTATATAATAACAACACCTCTTACCTACAGAAATGACAACACATATAGCCACTGACCCTGATGCACGCATATGCAAACAATATATATCAACTCCACTGGTAATAACTAACGACAGTATTCCAAAACACAGGAATATAAATAATAGAAATGGCACTAATGAACACAGAGAATATCAACATAAAACAACACTTATCATGCCCACGTGACATGACAACGCAAATACCAAAACACAATGGCAACAATCCGATATTCTCTCCTCTCTCTCGACTCGTTATATACGTATTATCCCTTGTCCCTTCTTCGTGACTCTGGGTCGACTGTCAGGATAACCTCTCTGGTTTAGCTCTCGGTATCGACTGCTGTAATGGTCTATATGCTAAACCCTGTAACTTTGGCTGAACTACCTAATGGTATTCTGTACATGGTAATTACTTTGATACCAAACAAGCAGTTTGCCTCTCTTGAATAGTAATAAAAAAAAAGAAAACAAAAAGAATAAACGTAACAAACAGTATAAAACAAAATTAATGAAAATAAATCATAAACTTGTAAGACCTCCACCGCAAATTTAAAAAGCATGGGTAGTGCGTTTTTAAAAACATGAATATACAAAAGAAGTCACAATCGAGTACAAGTCACAATCGGGTATGTAAAAAAAAATTATACAAAAGAACGTGAAAGGGCAATCAGCTATTACGTTATCTTTTCCTTTCACATGCTTGATACTGAGTTGTATTCTTGTAATACTAGAGACATCGCATGAGACGTCTGTTCTTATTGTTGAACTGATGTAGATACTTTAAAGGATTATGATCTGAGAATATCTTTACCTCTGCAGGACTTGAATTTACATATACTTCAAAATGTTGTATGGCTGACATCAATGCTAACATTCCTTCTCGATCGTGCGTATTTACTCTGGCGGTGCGATTTAATTTTCTAGAAAAATAGCTAACAGGAAAAAGAATGTCATCGTATTCTGCATCAGCACTGCTCCGATACCAATGTCGCTTGCATCTACCATCATCTGGAATGGTTTTGGAAAAATCTGGTGAGCGCAAAAATAGGTTTGGCACACAAAATACTCTTCAAATTGCAAAAATGATTTCTCAGCCAAATCTGACCAATTAAAATACATCTACTACTTAGAAGATTCGTTAAAGGTGCAGCTAATTCTGAAAATTTAGGAACAAACCGTCTGAAATAACTACACATCCCAGAAACTGTCCTAATTTGCTTCTTATTTTCCGGAGTCTTAAATTTAATGATAGATTCAATGTTGCTGTTCTTAGGCGAGATATTTCCACTTCCAACTTGATAACCTAGATATGTAAGCTCTGCCTTACCGAACTCACACTTCTTCAAGTTAACTACTAATCCGTACTTTAACAAAGCTGAAAATAAAGATCGAATATGTTTTAGATGCTCCGACCAAGAATTGCTATACACAAACCATCATCATCAAATATACTGTACAATTCTCTACATCACTGATTACAAAATTCATAAGTCGTTGGAACGTACTTGCAGCATTGCGTAAACCAAAAGGCATAATTTTGCACTGAAAAATAAAACCGTCAGGCGTTATGAAAAGCCGTGACACTTCTGGATTCTTCAGTCAACGGAACTTGCCAATATCCTTTGAGCAAATCAAATTTACTGACAAACTTTGAGTGCCCTATTTTGTCAACACAATCGTCTATCGTGGTAATGGATATGAATCAGGGATAGTCAACTCATTCACCTTCCGATAATCAATACACAACCTGAAAGTACCGTCCTTCTTATCTACCAATACTACCGGAGAACTCCATGGACTGTTACTTTGGTTCAATTAAGCATGTTGCAACATGTAATCTATTTGTTTCTTAACTTCTAATGCTTTAGGTGGGGATAATCGATAAGGTGCTGTCTAATCGGATTAGCATCTGGGACTAACTTAATGTCATGTTGAAGACAATTCACTTTACCAGGACGATTCTGAAACAATGATGGAAAGTCCCTAAGTACCTGTATAACATCTTTAACTTGTGAATCAGGCAAACATGACAATCTTTCTTCCAGTTCTGTTAAATCAACTCCATTTTTACTCCAATCATATTCACCTTTCACACATGTCTCTTCTTCATTCATATCTTCATTTATCTCATTCTCAATTTAATAGATTTTACTATGCACTACCGCAACTGGTTTAATTACTTCCTTTTGGTAATATGGCTTCAGTAAATTGACGTGAAAGACTTGTTCCTTGTTACGTCTGTTAGGCAACTCTACTATGTAATTTAAATTATTTACTCTTCGTCTTACTATACCAGGTCCAACATACCGGCTTTTAAACTGTCCTGGAATAGGTATAAAAACAAGTACACTATCAACTTCCTTAAATTGTCTCAACACTGTATTTTTATTACTACTTTCGCTTCATACACTCCTGCGCTTTCACTACATTCTTATTTGACCATTCTATCATCCTCTTCAACTTCTCTTTAAATTCTGTAACATGATTTAAAACATACAAATTTGCTCTCACCATCATCACTCCCACTGATCTTTAATCATATTCAAAGGACTCCTTACCTCGAGACCGAATGTCAATTCAAAAGGGGTAAAACCTAAGCTTTCATTTGGAGATGATCTAATTGCAAACAAAACATATGGAAAATCAACGTCCCACTGACTTTCAAATTCAGACCCATACTTAGTTAAAGCATTTTTCATAGTTAGGTGAAATCGTTTTAACACCCCTTGGCTTTCTGGATGGTATGGCAAAGATACAACATGCTTAATATTCCATTCTAGCATTTCTTACTAAACAACTTACTCATAAAGTTACTGCCTCTATCTGATTGTAATTCCTTTGGAAAGCCGAATCTAGAAAATAATCTGTTAAATGTTTGATTACTACTTTACTGGAAATCTTGCGTATCGGGATAGCTTCTGGATATTCTGGTGTGATCCATGATAGTTAAGATGTATTCATTACCTGTTGATGTTTTTGGTAGCGGTCCACTATATCTATCACAATCTGCGAAAATGGTTCTGTTAGTACAGCTATTGGTACAAGAGGTGCTTTAGGTATAATTTGATTGGGCTTACTACAACTTGGCATGTATGACAGCATTTACAATATCTATTTACATCTTTCTTTAATGAAGGCCAAAAAAAATGCTTTCTCACTTTGTATATAGTCTTGGCAATACCAAAGTGTCCTCCACAAAGATTATCATGGGCTTGTTGCAATATCACATTTCTATACTTCTCTGGGACTACAATTTGGATAATCTACCGATGCATTACTAGCATTTGCTAATTTTGATCTGGACAATCTATACAATACTTCATTTCTAATGAAAAAAACCAGTCTTACTTACATCCGATACTTCATTTTCTGGAACAGCATTCTCAAAAATGTTACTTAAAACCTTTATGCTTCTTTCTGCGCCTTTACTAAATCTTTTCTGTCACCTATACACTTCAGCGACTCTTGCACTGGAATATTACCTATTACCACCTTCTCCAAGTCTGCCAAGTTGAGATCTTCATCCTCATCTACGGTCGTCAACTTACTCTGAGCTCTGGTTACGGGAGCTATAGGTTTATGGTCACTTCAACTACTTCTTTACCTACTCTTTTCCCCTCTCTGTTGAACTGGACATATTACATCATTACCTATTATCACATCTATACCTGGAATGGGCAATTGTTCTACAAACGCAAATCTATGGTACCTTGAACTAGCTCTGACTCGATTTTAAATTCAACAAGTGGACATGACACAGACGAATTAGGAAAACCTCCTAGCAGAACAAAGTTATCTTCTTCACTCTCATATCTGGTAAACTTTTTCTTAATACACATGACTGAGATGCACCAGTATCTCTTAACATAACTAAAAGCTTTACTTACAACATCTGGATTCTTGAACAATCTTATTCTACCTTCATGCAGATACTCTCCAAAATTCTTCAACACTTCATTCGTTTCATCACTCTTACATTTTTCAAAATCAACTTTACTCATTTTACTCACATACTCATCCTTACTAACTTGACATCTTGAGATTAGTGTTACTTTACCTTGTCTCTGTTTACACTCAAACTGAAAATGTACTGCTTACACATTTGTAACAAGTTATCTCTTTCTTATCCTTACTTACTTTAGGTGAGTTATTTCGTGTGTTTGATCTCTAGTTACATATTTTCTACTTGACTGATAATGACTATAACTATTCTTATAAGTTCTGGGTTGATAAGTCTTTACCATGAGTTAGTACAAATCTATCAGCTGACCTGGTGCTGCTTCTTTTCCAAAGTTTTATGATCTAACTCTTCCAAGTGTACTCTGACATCCCTAGACATACTATCTTTGAAATCTTCAAGCAAAGAAGTTCTCTAAGATCTGCAAAATCAGTAATCGACCTAGACCGGAGCCAATCATCGAACAATACAGACTTATGCCTCGCATAATCAAAAAATGTCTGGTTTGCTCCTTTCACATAATTTCTGAACTTTCGTCTGTACGCTTCAGGAACAAGTGATAAGCAGACAACACAGCGCTCTTCACTACCTCATAATCTATGCTATCATCGAAGCTAAGTGTAGCATAAGCTTCCTGAGCTTTCCCTACAAAAACTGATTGCACAATAAGAGCCCAACTCGCTTTCTCCCAGTCTAACTGTTTAGCTACTTCTCAAAAGCTAAAAAAAACTGACTCACATCTGTCTCTGAAAATTTAGGTATAAGCTTCTGAGTCCACACAGTAAAATGTCTGCCGTGTCACCATCACCATACCTTCACCTGTCTTTACTTGCTCCAACTTTATCTCCAACTGTAACTTCTCCTTCTCCTCTGCTAACTCCTGCCTTCTAGCTGCTCTAGCTTCTCTCTCAATCTGCCTGTTCTCTTTCTATTTGCATATGCTCCTTCACAAACTCAGCCAAATGCTTACCCTCATATCCGAGTTTTTCTCCTAAACAGTATTAGATTCTAAAGTAGATTATGAATATATAATAACCCCGCACGAAAAATGCACAAAATATGCTACCACACTGTACTATCATAAAATAACTACAAGAGTTCAGCACAATACATAACTACTCTCACTGAGAAAAAATGCAAGAGGGAAGATCCTGGCAAGGTCGCCAAATATGTTACGTGCCTGTGCATAGATTTTATGGGATATTTTAGATCCAGGTTCTTTGCTAGATAATGGCGACAGTGAACCTATGACAGGAGTAACTCAGAGTAGTTAAATACTCTAGAAATATAATATTGTTGATAATGTGGGATGCACCTACTAGCACAAACTCAAGTGAGGGCAATTAAATGCAAGCAAGCAAAACTTATTATATTTATTAAAATATATTCGGCACTATCCAAAACGCCATACTCGGGTTCTGCAATTGACAAGAGAAAACCCAATATAAATGTATGGAAATAACAATGCAATTCAATATTAAGGGAATATAATTTCAGATATAAAATGATTAACCTAAATATACTCTGACTTGCCTTTGCTGGATATCCTTATGAAAGTGTAATAATATATACAAGTAGCATATATGAGATACGAGAGACGAGTCACAAACAGCAGTCTTACAGGAGATTTATCATAAAGAGAAGAAACACAAAGGGACTATGTAAGTACCGAAGGCAAAGTACCGAAGGCAAGTACCAAAAGATTCATCAAAGTTAACGTACGTCCAAGACAACCATAAAACAAGGTACATATAATTAACTAAGATGTACAATGACGAATTGATACTTAATAAACCACCAAACAATAATACTTATAATAGAATTAAGATGTAAGCTAACGAGTTTATGATATATATCAGAACGAGAGATCCATCATAATAAAGACAACCACTAAAGCAAACGAATCAACGTATTCGTCAATAAAGTGCCGACAAAGCAATTATACAAACAGTACAAAGATATCAAACTAGCGAATGGACTGGCTAACAAGATATCAACTAGCGAATGGACTGGCTAACTATCGTTAATTACAAGGGTAAAGAAACGGACTATATAATAACAACACCTCTTACCTACAGAAATGACAACACATATAGCCACTGACCTGATGACCGCATATGCAACAATATATATCAACTCCACTGTAATAACTAACGACAGTATTCCAAAACACAGGAATATAAATAATAGAAATGGCACTAATGAACACAGAGAATATCAACATAAAACAACACTTATCATGCCCAACGTGACATGACAACGAAATACCAAAACACATGGCAACAATCGATATTCTCTCTCTCTCTCTGACTCGTTATATACGTATTATCCCTTGTCCCTTCTTCGTGACTCTGGGTCGACTGTCAGGATAACCTCTCTGGTTTAGCTCTCGGTATCGACTGCTGTAATGGTCTATATGCTGAACCCTGTAACTTTGGCTGAACTACCTAATGGTATTCTGTACATGGTAATTACTTTTTGATACCAAACAAGCAGTTTGCCTCTCTTGAATAGTAATAAAAAAAAAGGAAAAAAAGGAAAAACAAAAAGAATAAACGTAACCAAACAGTATAACAAAATTAATGAAAATAAACATAAACTTGTAAGAATATATATATATATATATATATATATATATATATATATATATATATATATATATATGATATGTATGTATATTCCTTTCTTCTTTCCTTTCATTGTTTGTCTTTTTTTTTTCAAGAATTGTGTCCACAGTTCTCGCGAAATCCAAAGTTTATGAAGCAAAGTTTTGTCAATACGGTGAGGACCTGTCCGTTAAAACATCCCTAGATCGTTTCACTTCGCTGTCAGTTACAACCGATGAATGGAAAGTAATGAGAAAAGTTTCCCCCTCCTTTTACGAGGCAGCGGAAATCTTCGCCCTTTCTCCGCCTGATCTGAATCCAGACCCTTAGATTGAGAATTTTATGAATGAAATTATGGCCAGATCTTCCGGGGACACAAAGGCCGATCGACGATATTTTTAGTGGTGATTCGGAGAAGCGTCTTGATTCGATTGGAGGAAGAATGTTTCAGTCTCCGAATTCGGAGATTATTTATGTTGGAGGTAATTCTGTCTTCCCATTGAAGTGCAACAACTGTGGTTTAACACTCACCTCCAGTCGGTACTGCTCTCTAAAAATAACGTCTTACCTTAAGAAAGGTTTCAAATTGTATACTGTATTTTATATACTCTCTCATCACTGACAGTAATATTCGTGACGGAGAGCTTTATTTACTGAAAGCATCATGCTACTGTATGAAATCTTGTACTTTGGGTATTCTGAATTCTCAAGTGTGTAAACAATTATGCAGGAAGTTTCGACATCCAGCGATACAGTTCGACTGAATTTGACGTCATCATAGAAAACGATGAAGTATCTTGGCTTTGAATTTCAACTTTATAATAGTCCTGAAAAGAGAGGGAGAGAGAGAGAGAGAGAGAGACTTACTTACAATTTTCGAGAA
Organism: Macrobrachium nipponense; assembly: GCF_015104395.2. NCBI lineage: Eukaryota > Metazoa > Arthropoda > Malacostraca > Decapoda > Palaemonidae > Macrobrachium > Macrobrachium nipponense. The sequence goes on along the minus strand of NC_087201.1, from coordinate 17,974,166 downwards.
AATTTTTTTATCGAGCATGTTATATTCTTGTCCCTTCTTAGAGTAATATTATGAAATAAGAGCAAGTGGGAGCTTTGCTGTTTACATAACGATCAAACTCTAAGAGGAGCTGTCTGGATATAGAATCGGAACGAAATGTACCAAAATTAAGAAAATGTACCACTCTAGAATGAATTTTGGGTGACAAATTTTTTCGTTATGTTTATTTTTTGTTATTATTTTGTACAAATAAAAACTTAAACTATCTCTGACATATTAAAATATACCTGGGCAGCAGGCTCTCTTAGCTGGTACGCTGATATATATATATATATATATATATATATATATATATATATATATATATATATATATATATATATATATATATATACATAGTATAGCACCCCGGAATTCCATGTTGTTATTAATTGTGTAACCCGGTGCTTCCTATCTGTTGTCTATTCATATATCTATATGTCCTTGTTCTCTCTTTCTATAGATGTATATATATATATATATATATATATATATATATATATATATATATATATATATATATATATATATATAGTTAGAAACGGACATATAAATTGATAGATAATTAGACAGGAAGAGAAACATTTTACACAATTACTAATAATATATCATGATCGTGATAAAACAGCTCTCCTAGGGCTGTCCCATAGGATTAGACGTTTTACGTGGCTAGGAACCATTATTGGCTACTCAGCAACGGGACCTACGGCTTATTGCGGGATCCGAACCACATCGAGATATGAATTTATATCACCAGAAATAAATTCCTCTGATTCTGCATTGCAGAGCGGGGTATCGAACCCGGGCCCCTGAGATCGGTAGTTGAGCACGTTAACCGCCTCATCTGACGAAGAACTTATACTAACAAAAAAAGGTGAAAAAGATTCAGATTTTGTATTTCTTTTTATTTCTGTTCAATATATACCTTTTCCAATCCATCGGCTCAGTAGTCTCTACGGATATGGCTTCATTTGACCCAACCACTTGTCTGGACCTCAGTTGACGTTTGTATGCAAACACGGATCTTGGGAACAGGAGTGAAGAAACTGTACAGAACATAGAGTTCTTTTATATCTTTCATAAGGGCAATGTTGGCAGCCTTGTTTGTTGTGTGATCATGTTCAGGAATGCAAGCTCATATTACTTTCACCGTGTTGCGAACAAGCGCAGTATTGTTACAATGGCAGTCTCTATGCTGTTATTCAGATTTTTTTTTTTTTTCGGGGAACCAGTCCCTTCATGCGACCTCGCAAAAAAGTAATCACATGAACAAATCTAGATCCACATTTTAAAGATTTTATTGTTAGAAATGTTTGTATGTACCATGTAAACAAACTATAACACACATAAAAGTTGGCAAGATTAATTTCATATCGCCTATAGTAATAATTTTTCATCGTTTATAGAAAGGAGGAGAACCTTGCTATTAATATCGACGAACAGCGTAAAACGCCGAGTGTGCGATTAATCCTAATTTCATGGCTTTCAAACAGACATAAAATAGAAACATCAAATATGCTATTTCCTAAAACATTCGCTAAGCGGTTTCTGAATACGCTGTAAAATCATGCGCTGGATCGTAATACCAGTACGAGGCTTTTGTTTTGCAGTTTTGTAGTACATGTCTACGTAAGGTGTGAAGTATCATCATGGTGGTCATGCACTGCACAACCATAGAGAGAGAGAGAGAGAGAGGAGAGAGAGAGAGAGAGAGAGCTTACCTTACGTTACACCTTACCTTACATCTTGTTCGGGTTGCCCCAGGTCCCTCAGTATGAGGCACTTCTAATGTCTACCAGAGAGTTGCTATTACATCTTCCGGTATATTTTGCATCTTCCAATCTTGGATGGTCTGGGATGCAGTTTAGATATTTGTCGAGCTTATTCTTAAACACATCTACGGTCACTCCTGTTATATCCTCAGATGAGCTGGCAAACGCATTGAATAGACACTGCATTATCGATGCTGGTGCGTAGTGGATTAATGTCCTGTGTGCTTTCCTTATTTTTATTTTTCCTGGTATAGTTTTGGGCACCATTAATCTACCTCTGCTTGCTCTTTCTGATATTTTTAGCTCCATGATGTTTTCAGCTATTCCTTCTATCTGTTTCCATGCCTGAATTATCATGTAGCGTTCTCTTCTCCTTTCTAGACTATATAATTTTAAGGATTGTAGTCTTTCCCAGTAGTCAAGGTCCTTAACTTCTTCTATTCTAGCTGTAAAGGACCTTTGTACACTCTCTATTTGTGCAATATCCTTTTGATAGTGTGGGTACCATATCATATTGCAATATTCAAGTGGACTACGAACATATGTTTTATAAAGCATAATCATGTGTTCAAACTTTTCTTGTTTTGAAATGCCGTAACAACATTCCCATTTTTGCTTTACATTTTGCCAATAGAATTGCTATTTGATCGTTGCATAAACATGTTCCTATTCATCATCACACCAAGGTCTTTAACTGCTTCCTTATTTGTGATTGTCTCATTATTAGGTCCCTATATGCATATAGCCTTCCTTCTCTGTCTCCATAGTTGATTGATTCAAATTTATCAGAGTTAAATGCCATCCTATTTACCTCTGCCCAATATATACTTTGTTTAAGGTCTCTTTGTAGCGCGTTCCTATCTTCATCACAAGTAATTTCTCTACTTATTCTTGTGTCATCGGCGAAACTACTCACTACCGAGTCCTTAACATTACTGTCTATGTCTGCAATTATAATAACAAAACAGTAATGCAGCTAACACCGTACCTTGTGGCACACCGGTAATTACCTTAGCTTCATCCGATTTCTCATCGTTTGCAAAAAACTATCTGTTTTTCTGTTGTGTAAAAATTCTTTTAACCATCTTCCTACTTTATCCACTATATTAGTCTTCTAATTTTGTCTTCGCTAATATATTATGGTCTACCTTGTCAAAAGCTTTTGCAAAGTCTAGATAAACCACATCTGTTTCATTTCCGCTTTTCATATTTTGTATATGTTCTCACGGTGGACTAACAGTTGGGTTTGTGTACTTTTCCCGGTCCCGTAAACAAACCATGTTGTCCTATATTAAACAGATTATTTTTTATTAAATGTTTCATAATATTTTTCTTCATTACCCTTTCATACACTTTCATAATATGTGATTGTTAGACTCACAGGCCTATAATTACTTGCCTCTAGTCTTGAACACTTTTGAAAGTAGGGGTAATATATGCTAATTTGTGCTCATCATAAATCGTGCCTGTATCTACACTTTGTCTTAATAAATTGCAAGTGGTTTTGCGATAGAATGAACTACTTTCTTTAACAAAATAGGAGGAACAACATCAGGCCCTGCTGCAGCTCCATTTTTAATTTCATTAATAGCCTGCACAATATCAGCTTCATTAATATCTATGTCAGGTAAATATTCACTCTTTCATCCCTTACTTTCTATATCATTATCTTTCATTATCTATTCTAGGGGAATGAATTCTCTTATATCGTTCTGCCAATATGTTGCAAATTTCCTTTTTTTCATTTCGTTCGTCTCCCCCCCTTCAATTCTAGAGGGCCTATTTCTATTCTTCTTTTATTCATCTTTTTCTCGTATGAGTATAATAGTTGGGGTTTTTGCTTGATATTTATTAGGTTTTTTTCTTCCAAGTCCCGTTTTTAATTTTCTTTTGATTGTATAATCTTTTGTTCTGCATTTTCTATCTTACTTTTTAGTTCTATAACTTTCCATGCATTTTTTTTTTTCTTTTGCAAGACCTTTTTTTCCACTTTCTGATTTTCTGGAACAAGATCCTTCTGTCTCTTGGTATGCATGAATGATGTTTACTTCTCTTCTTCGGTATATTATATCCACTATTTTCTCTAATATTTTATATAATATCTCCGTATTTACCATTATGTCATCACTTACGAAAATGGTATCCCAATCTTTGTTTAATTCTTCATTTTATTTCTGACCATTTTATATTTTTACTGTAGAAGTTGTATTTTTCCATATTCCTTATTTTCCCACTTTTTCATTTCTTGCTTATCTCTGTTTTCACTTGCTTTGGAATGGACTGTTAATTCTATGACATTATGGTCTGAAATACTCGCATTGTATAAAACTATTATTTCTTTAACATAATTCATCTCGTTCACAAAATACTAGGTCTAAGTATTTTCCTTTCTTGTTGGCAGGTGATTTATTTGTTGAACTGTTGTATTCTAGTAGCATATCTAATAGGTTTTCGAATTGCCTCTTATCTTCTGCACTACTATTACTCTCTTTTTTTATATGTATAAGTACAACCACAATCTCCTATTCGTTCTTTCCAGTCTACGAAAGGAAAGTTGAAGTCTCCAGATAGGAGAATAGTCCAGTCCTTGTGATTTTCTACATATATCATATCATCCAATTTTTCTATTATTAAGTCAAACTCTTTAGTATTAGGAGGTCTATATATTACTATGTTCATTAATTTTTCAGATTCAAATTCTACCGCTATTAGTTCACATTCTGAGTTACTATATTTCTCATATATTTTTCTTTTTTTTGTCTTTCCCATATATTGCGGTTCCCCTTTGATTCCTATTCTATCTGATCTATAAGTTTGGAACCCTTTTATTTGATCAGAGAGAGATATAATAGTTGTTCGACAGTGAGGATATTCTAGCTTTACGATGAAGCTACTTATAACCCACATTTTTTCGCCCGTCCTTTCCTCTCTCTCTCTCTCTCTCTCAACTGTAGTATTAAGAATCTGGCACCACTTAACCACCTGAGAGAGAGAGAGAGAGAGAGGAAAGAGAGAGAGAGAGAGAGTCTTTCAGCAAGAACCACTGAGAAAAAGATGTGTTATTTGCCAAAATGAAAAATGAAAGTGGTGACCGAAAAAGAGAAGAGAGAGAGATGGGAGTTTTTTCTATTCTACCGACAAAATGCGCAGTATATGATGAAGTGAACTTAATTAAGCAAATAAACTTTGAAAGCTACGAAAACCATAATGACCTGTGAACGTTGTAGGGTTAACGTAAAGGGATCTTTCGCAATATACATATACATATCACAAGGTTTTACCTACATCATATTTCTACATGTGAATATATGATGATCTTCACTGCACACAGCACTGAAGCAATTCATATTTTCTGGCGTATTATGGAAACCGATGAATTTGTCTTTGTAATTTCTTCATTTACTGGATAAAAAAAAAATAATGATTTATGTTATCGATAGTTTACAACGCAAAGTTTATGTATACTTTTGTTAAGTTTCTTTGTCTAATTCCTCTTCACTTATACTAATTTTTCATTCATTCATTACTTTTATTAATTCTAAAAATTCGCTTGGTTTGGTTTTATGCGAAGGTTATTCATTCACCGATTTTTATGAACTTGATTATTTAATTTTCTCTGTTGATCAATTCGTATAATTTCATTTCCTTTAAAATGAAAGGTAAATAGGCGTTATTCTTTTTTTTATGTTTTTTGAATCCAACGACTTATATTCAGAATTATTATTATTATATTATTATTATTATTTATTATTATTATGATTATTATTATTATTATTATTATTATTATTATTATTATTATTATTATTGGTTTGAAATGGAAGCTTTCAAAGAATATGGTGTTCATTCGAAAGTCGTAACAGAAGGCAATAGGAAGTTCCTACAGAGGAAGACAATAGTCATTAGAAAAAAAAAATGAATACCAATCAATAAATAAGAAAAATTAAAATGTAAGTGAAAATAAAATAATGTGGAGGATCGTCATGCAGTTTGAGTTTCCAAGTGATCAGCATCTTAGGGTAATCTATTATATATATATATATATATATATATATATATATATAATATATATATATATATATATATAAACTTTCATTCGAAAGTCGTAACAGAAGGCAACTAGGAAGTTCCTAACAGATCGGAAGAAAAGAGAAAAAAAGAAAAAAAAAAAAAAAAAAAAAAAAAAAAAAAAAAAGAAGAAAAAAAAAAGCCAAAAAAGAAATAATAAAAAAAAAAAAAAAGAATAGAAAAAAACTTGAAGAAAAAAAAGAAAAAAAAAAAAAAAACAAAAAAAAAAAAAAAGAAAAGAAGGAAGAAAGAAAAAAAAAAAAGAAAAGAGAAAAAGAAGAAAAGGGAAATGAACAAGAAAGAAGGAAAAAAAAAAGAAAGATCGAAAAAAAGAAAAAAAGAAAAAGAGGCCAAGAAGGAAAGAAGAAAAAAAAGAAATAAAAAGGGAAAAAGGAAGAAAGAAAGGGGAAAAAAAAAAAAAAAAAAAAAGAGAAAAAAAAAAAGAAAGAGAAAAAAAAAAAGAAAAAAAAAAAAAAAAAAAAAAAGGACAAAGAAAAAAATGAAAAAAAAAAAAAAGAAAAAAAAAAAAAAAAAAAAAAGAAAAAGAAAAAAAACAAAAAGACAAAAGAAGAAAAAAAAAAAAGACAAAAAAGCAAAAAAAAAAAAAAAAAAAAAAAAAAAAAAAAAAAAAAAAAAAGACAAAAAAGCAAAGAAAAAAAAAGATAAGAAAACAAAGTTAAAATAAAAAAGTGAAAGTGGAAATTTAAAAAAAAAAACAAAAAAAAGAAACTGAAGAAAAAAAAAAGAAAAAAAAGAAAAAAGCACAAAGAAGAAAAAAAAACAAAAAAAAAAAAAAAGGGACAAAAAAAAAAAAAAAAAAAAAAAGAAAAAAAAGAGAAAAATAGGGGAAAAAAAATTGAAAAAAAAAAAAAAAGAGAAAGACAAAAAAAAGAAGAAAGGAAAAAGAAATAATAAAAAAAAAGAAAAAGAAAGAAAAAAAAAGAAAAAAGAAAGAAAGACAAAAAAGAAAAAGGGAAAGAAAAAAAAAAAAAAAAAGAAGAAAAAAAAAAAAAGGAAAAGAAAAGAAGAAAAAAAAAGAGAGAAAAGAAAAAAGAGGAAAAAGAGAAAAAGAAAAAAGAAAAAAAAGAAAAAAAAAAAAAAAGAAACCAAAGGAAAAAAGGACCAATTTTTGAGTTTTCCCAATTAGGAAAAAAAATGAATACCCAATCAATAAATAAGCTGAAAATTTGTAAGGTGAAATATTAAACTACAAGTTGGAGGATTCGTCACTGCCAGTTTTGAGTTTTCAATTGCTCATCAATCTTAGGTAATCTATATATTATAATAATATATATAATATATATATATATATAAATATAATATTATAGATATATATATAAATGTTAATATATAATCGATATATATATGTATATATATTAAAAAATTTTTTGTATATATAGTCGATTATATTATATATACATATATATATAATATATATTATATAATATAAATATATTATCTATATAACTTATATATATATAGTATATTATATATATATAATTATATGGTACATTACAGGGTGTAACACGAGTTTATACAAATATTTCGAGAAATGAAAGAAAAAGTCATTCTGAGTAGAAAATGTTCTATAAACATATGCATTTTAAGACTCCGTTTGTCGTGAGGTGAATTTTTTAGATAAGGATATCATTCAAATGGCCAAGTAAGATGGCGCGCATGGGATGTCGGGTATGCACGGCTATTGAGGGGGACTGGAGGAAGCTGATCACTTCACTGTTACTCACAGCCCCACTTCTTCGGAAGAGCGTGTTCGGGTTAGTACAAGATTCTTTCTTATTTTATGAGCAAGAAAACTGGAGACAATGCCTTACCGTTCCAGTAATGCAAATATGATGTTTATTTTTGGGTTTTATGCAACAATAAACTCCACTGTTATGGAAAAAAAAAGAAAAAAAAAGAAATCGGCGATTGGGTCGATGCAAATAAAATACTTCCAAATCAGATGTATTCTTTAGATTCTGAACAAAGGGAAAAATTCATGTATCATTGAAACCTTCTCCCTCTCCATCAATGGTAGTCACTGGAATGCATAGAGGAAAGAAAAGTAAGCTGAATGGAATCTCCTCTCCATCATAAAGAGAAGCCTATTCATTAAAAACTGATCAAAGCTTTAAAGCAGTATTTTGTTCAAAAATTGCCCTCGTTCGTACCATCAAAAGTGTTCATCATACACCGCTCGAAGGGAAAAACACACTTAATAAAATGCTTCGTCTCTGTCAGACGAAAAACAATGGAAACTTTATGGAAAATTCACTTCCTTTCAGTCTTTCCTGAAAAAAGTAATACGTATTATATTCATGCAGTAATCGAAAAAGGTAGAAAAGCTGACTTGTTCAAAGTGCAGTAACTTCGCTACCTACATTCCCACGTCATCATGATTACTGTCATTATCACTCATTCAGCCTAGGCCTAGTCCTGACTCCTGATTCAACAATTCCGGGACATAAACACTACTTTCTTGAGATGTAAAGCTAATCATTAAATTAGATTAGATTACAATGAAGTCTGTTCACAGCTGATTACTAATTGAGGTGAACTTAACATGTTACATTTTTCGAAAACCTGCGAGAAAAAAGTCGTAATTAAAAGACTAGCAATCCACTTGCCTAATCAGTGCACTTCATCAACATCACCCCCCTCCCTCCTCCCCCCCCCACCCAAACATCCCTGGACTACTCAGACATAGCGTATCCATGTTGGCCAC
>NC_087201.1:17943086-17960586 GCF_015104395.2 Macrobrachium nipponense | reverse complement strand
GAAACTGTTACGGAAAAACATTTCACCCAAAAGAAAAAATAATTGTCAGAGCTAGAACCTTCCTATGACTGCCAAATTTGGCTCTTGAAATGTATATACGATAATAACGACTTGGAATTCACGTTATGAAACTAGTTTTAAGTAACTCAATGACTCGGAGGATTCATTTTCTAGTTGTTCGTAACTATAGCTGTAGTATGACATTGTCATGCAAGAGTTAAGGATTGTCTGTCCAGCACACCTAACTTACTTCGCATGATGGTAACTGCTTCTAAATTATTAGATATGGGATAACAGAATAGATAATAACTATCCCTCTTCACCATTTACACTAAGCAATGTAGGATGGAACGCAGAAGAAAGAAAGAAAAGAAATAAAAGAAAATATCAAAGTGTCTACCAGGCGAGTGCAAGTAATAGAGTAGGTGAGAGTATTTTGAGTTTTTTGGCGGTTACGCGGACTCAACCCGAGGAATATTGAATAGTAAAATAAGTGTATACTTCGAAGGTGCTATAGGAGGAGGGAGGAGGACAAGGAGACTTACAACGTGCTGGATAGACAGAGCAGAAGACGAATGTGAATGTTTGATGGGTCGATTCTCTGCTGATGATTTTTCTGCCTAAAATGTTCTCTCTCTGGGTATATATATATATATATATATATATATATATATATATATATATATATATATATATATATATATATATATATATATATGTGTGTGTGTGTGTGTGTGTGTGTGTGTGTGTGTGTGTGTGTGTATGTGTATGTGTGTACCCATTTAAGTTCAAGTTCATGAATTTCATATAAGTGCTAATGAATGACTAGGATTAGGACCTATGTTTTGTAGGGCTTGACGCATAAGAAACAGGGATAGCTTGATTACAATACTGCTATAAATATTGTTATCGAACTCTGGTTCCTTACTTGGAATGAAAACCAGCCAGTCTATAATTGCTGTAGTTCTGTACTTGCACATAGATGACGTTTTACACCCACAAATATTAAGCAACATAAAATACCCTTGGTTAAATCAGATCTACTTTTTATTATATCAATTCATTCATTTGTAATGCATCAGATTGCTCTTTGGCGTTAACTAGTGACGCGCAATGGAATCGAAGCTAAAAAAGAAACGAGAATACGCCACCGTAAAGAGACGCAACAAAAGACTGTTTCTTGTCATAAACCTTTTATCTAGAACTTACTCCTCTTGAAATGGCTGCTGTTTCAGGTTTTAAGATTCAGTTTTTTCTGCCTTATTTATGCCTTTTACGTTGATGGACTCCACTTAGCGGAATAATGTCTTCTCATTGTTGCTAAAATGTTTTGTTACCCAGTTCATTCTCATTTGTTTGTCTGATTGGCAACTTTGATTGGGCAATAACATAGTAAACGGTTTTCATAAAACGTTAGATGAGTGGTTAGTCACGTAACGAGAAATAAATAATGGAACTTAATTAATTTTTTTTAGGCGATTTGGGGATATGTGAAGGGGGCATGCTCTTTTTTCATGAAAAGGTTTAAGCCGTAATTTAGGATACTAGCAGACATATGTATACAGAAATAATGCACGAAAATTCGTGAAGTAATCAAGTCTACGGGCATAACCAGCCTCGTTACACAGACAGAACCATCTCCGTTTCAGGGAGTCCCTTCTCACCCCCACCCCCTCGGAGGGGGTGGTGGTAGGTGGGATGAAACCCCATTATAAACCATCTTAGGGGTCCCCACCATTACCCTGCTAAGTTTCATGCCCATCGGACCAGCTGTTTGGTCGTGATTGATTGACAGACGGACGGACAGACATTACGGCCATTATAGTAATATATGTTTGCTGAAAGGGTCCACTCCACATCTTATTAATCTTTATAACCATTAAGGTGAGAACATGAAAACATGCTTGTTAGTTTGCTAGAGGAACTTCCTTAGTTTTGCTCTATGCACCAAATTTCGTGCTACAGAACAATTAGTATTATCTTTATAAGTTGTAACCCTAGACTGATTTAGTCACTGTCTTTACACCTTTTATTGTCTTTTATTTATAAATTCCTAGAGAGCTTTTATATTATTGTTCGTCGATGAGGATCAAGGTATGTTTTATTTCTTCACCACCTCTTCACTTATATTTTTCTGTATACATGATCTCTTCGGCAAAAGCTAAGGTTTTGCATGTAGTGTCATTTTGTTACTTTATGGAAACTCACGTTTCCGCATTTCTAGATTTATGTAGTGAAAACTCATCTTTGAATTGAGCTGATATAATGCAACACCTTTGTTTAATATTTTCTCATTATTTCTGGTTATGAACTGACAGTTAAAGGAATTGTATCCAGCAAAAAAGGAAATCTGCACCCATTATGGGTTATTAGATGCTAATTATTTAATAAAAAACATTATTAGATGCCCCCCCCCCCAACAAAAAAAAATTATTTAATAAAAAAGTGTTATCAGATGCTAATTATTTAATAAAAAATCATTTTCTTAGATGTTAATTATTTAATAAAAAGCATTATCAGATACTAATTATTTAAAAAACAAACAAGGCGAGTCCGACCTCCAGCTTACTCGAAGCTTGTACTAAAATCTACCGTCAAATAGAGCGTTGTATCACCAGCGAAAATTAAAATACACACACTGTATTTTGTAAGAAAAATTGTTGTTTAGTGTATAACATGCACATTATTTATATTTTTTAAAGTTTCAATCTAATAATTCAATAAAAAAATTGCCTACCCTAAAATCCCTGTGTCTCTAACTGAACACAAAACTCCTTTGTCAGACCTTTATAGACTCCTCCATAGACCTTTGCTAACCCCAACAAGAACAACAGCAAGAACAACAGCACCAACAACAAAGTGGTTTGTAGGCATACTCACCGGAGTAGGCGAAAACTTAGATCTATTATAGATAGTGAGCCTAAAACCTATAATTTATATAATATATATATAAATTATATTTTATAATATACATATACCGTTACGATATATATATATAATATATATATAATATATCGATATATATATATTATATATATTATATATATATATATATAAGAAAATAATACGTTTTATGGGCTTACTTTTAGCAGTCATGCTGAAGAGGATATTGATATGATTCTCATGTATAGCTTATCTTTACAGGTGCGTGATCTTTAACCACATATTATCTTTAGTTGTAGCCGAAAAAAAGAGGAAAAAAAATCTCATGAAATGATCACATGACGGAGAAGAATCGCGTGGTTTCAAGGAAATCCTTTTGGTAATGTGAAAGCAGTCGAGCTGTTGAATAAATCATTAGCACACAACCTCTGACGTGTGATTATTGTCGTAAAACGATGAATTCGAAATTGATCACGGTTTGTTTTAATCGCACAAAGCATAGCTCTAATGTTTTCCCTATTATCGCGTGAACGAACACCTGGTCACTCCTACTTTTTGCCTTCCCCAGGACCCACAATATATACAAATATCGCTCTGAATGCTGATTGCAATTTCAACGTCTGTAACAAGTGATGGAAATCAATTACTCTTACTATAGATTTTTATTGTACTGCCTAAAAGAACAGCTTGAAAACATCAATTTACCCTCGATATGTACACTGTTCATAAATATATGCATGTAAACGTGCGTGCTTGGGCCTGCATACAGATATGAGTCATGTTATTAGTTCTGTATATGTATAAACCAAAGGTCTTTGGTATAAACGTATACAGTGCCTTACGTCTCTATTTATGTCTGGCTCTCTTTATGGCCTGGAGGAAGAGGGCTATGGTAAATCCAAAGCACATTGGCTGAGCCGTTTAATTTGATTTGTATGGGGATATTATTATCATGATATGTACCATGTATTCGGTTTCATATTGATTAATTAGGTTTTATGTAACAATTAAGCTAGTATATTATACAACAATCATGGGCATTTTGACATCGGATGAATATGTTTCAGTCTGTTGGACGATAGTTGATTCGAACTGCTTCCTGATAAAAAATTACCAATTGTAACCAACTCCTTTTCATGATCAGTTAGATGCAATGTGAATACAAAATGGAATATGGAAATGAGTAAAGTTTTTTATATATATAGACATTATTATCTGGAATCACTGGGAAAGTTCAAAATGAAAAGACAGAGTGCCAAGTACTATCGTGTATTAACCAAATCTTCGGTCACTAGATGTGTTGAATACACGAAAGTACTTGGCACTGTCTTTTCATCTAGAACTTTCCCAGTGGCTTCAGCTAATAAACAAAATCACGCGCTCACTTTTGTGATTTCTCAGTATACGTGGACATGACTGAAAAAAATAGTATTGGTTAAGTATGACAAGGTTGCAGCAGTTGATATCCGTTTTCCCTACCGGTTGCTTCCAGTGTTCGAATTTCCCTATGATTTATGACAACTGAGTTTTCCATGATGCGATTCAATAAAATGAAACCTCAGGAAAGAGTAAAATGTTGGTTTTCACGAAGATGTTTAGGTATTTTATTCAATATGCCGTAGATGCTCTCCTGTTTAATTATTTTATATGCTCGTTATTATGCCTCTTTTCTCACGGTGCTTTAAGGAGGACAATTGAATTTCAAGTGAATATGTCTAAAATTTCCCTTATTTATTTATTTATTTATTTATTTATTTGATTTTTGTTTAATTTTGTTTTTGATTGAGCACTGCACCCAAGAAACATTGCTCTTCACAGGATAAGTAGAAACGAATCAAACTCTTTCCGTTTGACATAAAAACATAGGGACGGCGTTTTTTCCAAATCTTAAACTATTTTTGATTGGTTTTCCAGGGGCATCATAAAGAAATCTTAGAGCGCTGTTTTTCCAAACTTTGTCGAAAGCGCTGGAATTGCATTACCTCCACTCAATTTTCCACGTATCGGTAAAAAAAAAAAAATGTCAATTTCGGTTGTCGTTCGCGTCAATCTCTAGCAAATTTCATCTTGCCTCTGAGGAGATCATTTGTGCCTCCCTGAAGTACTCTAAACCATTTTCCTCCACGGAACATTGCTTTTTTTTTTCCTCGGAAGGAAACGGGCTGGAATGAAATTCACTTTATCCAAAGTGCAAGGTTTCCTTCTCCGCTTCTGGGGTCGTGGGTGAAAGTTTCGTTTGGAGCAACTTAGTACATCGAAATGATTCGATTCCCTTAGAGAAGTTTTAATGGATTGTTTTCACCGTCAGTTATAAGCTATAAAAAGTGATATTCCGCTCACCAAACTTTCTCATGTAGTGATATTTTTTTAGAGGGTGTGTTTGATTCATGCGATGGAGTAAATATGAGCAAAATTCTAAAAAGATCCTTCATCTGAATAAAAGAACCCATTGAAGAATTGGATAACGAAAATGAACAGGTTAGCATATTTAATGAACAAGTCCAAGACGATGCCAAGTGTTCAAGATTGGTGGGAATTACGAGGAATGCTACTGGAACACCTAAGACCCATAATCTATACAATCCCTTAATTCCATTTACAGTTTATCCCAGAAGTCATTGCCACATACTGAATAGTCTGTTTTTAATATTGGTAATCATATATTAATACACTATATACCAGAATGCCAGTCCCTCATATCTCCCGGTGAAACAGAACCTGAAAGCTGACATTGCACTCATGGATGAGGAAATTTTATCCACGACTCAAGTATTCATCCGCTGAAACTTCCAACCTTCTTTAGAAGGGGCTCATAGGATGTTCAGATTCAAAACAAGAAGCGCCCTTTTCATCACACAAATAGAGGCTTTTTTACTCTGGAAATTCTCATCCTTCCAGCAAAAGAGCATCTTCATACACACATACCCACTTTCTTACTGCTAACGTTTAGTTTCTTTCTTATCCAGTTTCTCTCTGTCATGCGTATTGCTCCCCCTTCTTGAAATGCCCTATTCCTCTTGTATGCCTTCCTAGGTATGCTAAGTAACATTATGGCCCTATAATTCTGATAGCCTTTATATCACATTTACTCTTCTATACAGTGGAGCAACTTTTTGCTTTCACCCGTTCCTTAAGAGCCCAAGAAATAATGGGAATACCTTAATCAGGTATTCAATCAGGTTTTAATGCTTGGGCCATAGGACCTCACTCGTGTTTCTGTCAATACCTAAGATTTTCTTTTTATTCAACATTCAATAACCACTTCCAAAGGTGCTCTCACAAATCACGGTAACCTTTTGACAACATTCAACAAATTATTACTGACGCTTTATCCACGAAGGACGCCATTATCCCAGACAGCAACTTTCTATCAACACCTTCAGTTCTGGAGTTCATAGTTCCTCATTGGACAAGTCCTGGTTTGCGTACTCGCCTACCAATGTGGTAACCCGAGTTCGCTCCCGCCTGCCGCCAATGCAGAATCAAAGAATTTATTTATGATAATTAGAAATTCATTTCTCGATATGATGTGGCTCGGATCCCACAATAAGCTGTAGGTCCGGTTGCATATAACCAATTGGTTCCTAGCCACGTAAATAAAAATCTAATCCTTCGGGTCAGCCCTAGGAGAGCTGTTAATCAGCTCAGTGGTCTGGTCAAGCTAAGATATACTGAGCCTCTGGATTTCATTCACTGATAAACAAACATTCTCGATTCGTTTTCTTGACCAGAGTGAATTCTGATTCGTCCTGATGTCCTTGTAATTTTCACATCAATAGTTTTGCCTCCTTTTCTCTCGCTTCTTCGTCGACTGTCTCACGCATCCTCCACTGTTTGTCCGTCATCTACTCTTCTGTGATGTAGGTACTATCCATTAATCTCAGGGTTTCCTTCGTTAACCTTCAGTTTCTTTATTCTTTCACACCCAGCTTTTTCCTTCTTCCATCCCTTCTATAACCGTAATTCTTGTTTCACTTTGGTGTTCAGCCTTAGCCATTTTTTTTAATCCTTATTCTCCTTATATGAAATTCTCCTTTTCTCTTAGTGGAAATCCCTTATCTTCACGACATTTGTAATCAGATAAAGAGAGAGAGAGAGAGAGAGAGACGACACTTATTCTTTCATTGAGAACATGGCATATTTTTCATAAATACGACAGTTGCTAGTTGAAATGTTTGAAGACATTGGACTGTTTTAGTACGTAAGTGTGTTTAGGAATTAGTTTTAATGGCTGTTAGATAAGTTCAAGAAAATGTCTTAAGAAGAGCTAAGTTATTACAATAACCTCCAAAAATGCATTTTTAGCATCACTGAGCTATATATCGACATCAAGTTCTGCAACACTTAAAGTAATTATTGTCAAATCCGTTTGGTAAAGTCCATTGATAGAATTATTGAAAAATTAGCTATCTTGTATAAATTAGTGAATTTGCTCTAAATAATTATTTATTACAAAATGAAATTCAATTCGGCAGTTTTTGTAGAGTTCGTGTATATGTTCAGAGAACAAGCAAATCAGAGTAACTAATTATTATGATATGAATATTTTCCCCTCTTTTTTATGTCTATAAAAGGCCAACAGCGGCAAAGGACTAATCAGTTATAGGTTAATTAATTTCTGGTTGATTATTACTTCCGGTTCAGCTGAAATGTTCTCTTATATGACATCAAAAGTATCAATTTACTAAAACAATAATTGCAATGATGTTACACCATGCGGGAAAACAGAACGTAGGCTCCAGCTTCAAAATCTGTTTGTTTTTGACGATTGTTCTGTGATTCCATATATTCCCATTTGCTTATACATACATACATACATACAAAGGAGCACTGCGAGGTCTTTCGACACAATGTCCTTTACTAAGTGAAGGACACTGAGTCTAAAGGCTTCGCAGCACTCACTTTCCTTCGTTGCTTGTGCCTTTATTTATATATTCATCACGTTCCATATTTTCGTGATTTAGTTATACATATATGTGTGTGTGTTTTTGTAGGTGTGTGCAATATATACATGTGCAAATGTTCTCTTTAGGATATATATATATATATATATATATATATATATATATATATATATATATATATATATATATATATATATATATATATATATATATATATATATAGCTCCAGGACTCATGCAGAAGAGTGTGATCCCAGAAATTTCCTTATCATACACACACAGCATGTGATCCAGTCACAAACACAATAATGAACCTTTTGCATCAGAGTGAGCAAATCTCTTGCTTTCTTTTGGTGTTTCTTGACTGACTTTATTAATTATTTTATTGTTTTTACTTTTGTTTTTAGTATTTTCATTTTAATTTTGATTCTTTTTATATACTCTGTTATTATTATAATTGTTGCTATTATTATTATTATTTTTTCTTTTTGCTCTATCACAGTCCTCCAATTCAACTGGGTGGTATTTATAGTGTGGGGTTCCGGGTTCCATCCTGCCTCTCCTTAGGAATCCATCACTTTTCTTACTATGTGCGCCGTTTCTGGGATCACCCACTCTTCTGCATGAGTCCTGGAGCTACTTCAGCCTCTAGTTTTTCTAGATTCCTTTTCAGGGATCTTGGGATCGTGCCTAGTGCTCCTATGATTATGGGTACAATTTTCCACTGGCATATCCCTATCCTTCTTATTTCTATTTCAGATCTTGATACTTATCCATTTTTTCCCTCTCTTTCTCTTCAACTCTGGTGTCCCATGGTGTTGCGACATCAATGAATGATACTTTCTTCTTGACTTTGTCAACCAACGTCACGTCTGGTCTATTTGCCACATATCACCCTATATCAGGTATTAACGTAATTGTCATTAATTTTTGTTTTAGTCTCAGCCTTGTGATTTACTTTAATTGTTGATTTATTTAAGGTTAAGTTTGGTTTTTCTTGTAACAAGGCTGTGTTGCTAAAGACGTTTAGTGGCCCTACTCCCCGGCATTGGTATGTGTAAAAAGTTCACTCCTAACTCCATCTATTGTTTCTTTTTGGTGTTGGTGAGAGCTGCCATGGACTCTGGAGTGTTGACTGGCAGTTTCATCTCCTGTTTTTACTGTGTTCGTCCTTGGAGACAAAAGTTTTCTTCGGAGGATAAGGTTCCTCTTCTAGTCAGTACGGGCCTGACTTGCATGCCTCCCACACTTTAGCTGCTTGAATTACCTGGATTACCTTTTTGTGCTGTGGGGCTCAGTTCCTGTGCCACCCACGGCGTTCTGAGCTATTGTAGCCTACCCTAGGCTAGTGTTTGAGTGAGGTGTGGACTTCCTGCGGACTCAGGACGACGCAGAGGAATTATTCCCGGCCGAGTGGACGCAGGAAAGGGCACCTCTGCATCCTCCAGGACGTTTTTCTTCGCCTGTGCGGCAGTTGTGGGGGCATTGTGGCCCGAGGAGGAACGTAGGGAGTCTGTGAACAGGTAATATCCTTTTGGTATTTATTTCAGGGTGGCACTATTAGTTGTATACCCCTGTTGCTACCTGTGCTCCAGAACTCCCTCCGATAGCGGTGACCTGATGTGTGACGCCGTACCTGGTGGCTTGCTGTAAGACAGTGTCAGAGTTCCCCCAGTGCTCTGACCCACAGCCTAGCACCTTTGGACGCCAACAAGTGTGGGTGTAACCCTTTGTTCCCTCTATAAACTGTGAGGAGTTTTTCTGTGGTTTTCATTATTTTGAAGTTCTCATATAGAGAAACATTTTATTTGCCCCTATCCTAGGGTGTTAATGTTAAGTTTAGCTTTATAATATTAGGTAGGAATTTAAGTGTTTTCTTTCTGTATGTCTACTCCTTCCGTTCCTAACCTTATTTAGTTATAGGTAGGTTATTTTGGGCCCTTTATTTACTCCCTACGTTATTTTTGTACTGTCTTAGGGATGCAGTTTTAGAGTTTAGGTTATCTTACTGGATTTATTTCAAGGACTGCGTATTAGTCCTGTAGTCACAAGGCTGACGGTTGTTAATTTCTATTGCTTTGTGTAATAAATATTGTTAAGTTTTCTCTCGTGTTTTCGTCTCCATTGACCTTTATTTATTGGACACTGTATTACTGCCCTCTCTTTCCTGGTGCTTTAAGAACTTGCACCACGGCCCCACAAGGGTCGTAATAATTGGCGACCGTGACAGGATAGAGAGCTCAGGGTGTTCAGTAATTGGGTCTGTGGAGCGGCACTCGAGTGAGAGCTTCAGTATTTTGTTACCTTTTGGGTAGTGTTGGCCTCCCCCCCCCCCCGAATTATTCAATTTTGCATGATGGAGGAATTTACTTTTGATCCGGCAGAGTTTTTGGGGTCGGCTGATTGTTTGAAGCATCTGCCGTTTTGAGTAAGAAACTTTAAGAGTGTGCACGGTGGTTTGGGTATTGTGGTGAAGTCTTCGGACTCAAAGAAGGAAGTTTTGTCCTTAATCAGGAGTAAGGTTAGTCAGGGGACATGGCTGACGCAGAGCATTTGGTTAGCGATAGGGAGGATGATTTAGGAAGTGTTAGTGAAGGGAGTGTGGATATGGATAGAGACAATGTGAGTGTGGCAGCTGGTCTAACCTTATTTGAAGATCCTCCTCATATCGGTACCCTGTATGAAGGTCCTGCAAATTTTCCCGAAGGTCCCCTTAAAGGTAGTGGGAATTTATCTAATAATCCTTTTTTGCCTCTTAATTCTGTATCAGTGGAACCTGTCCCCCTTTCTAATGTTTTGGGTGAATCTAAGGAAGACAGAGAATTTAAGTTGATATGTAAACGCATAGAGTTGGCGTAAAATTGAGTTTGAGGAAAACGAGAGGGCTAGGCGTCATGAAGGGAGATGTGGTAAACTTAAATTTGGAAATGGCTAGGCTACAGAGAGCAAATATGGCTAGCTCACCAAAGGTAGAGGATAAAGAGAAATTTAATTTAGGTGCAGCACTTAAATTAGTGCCTATGTTTGATGAGAAGAACGTCCCAGAGTTCTTTAAGGCGTTTGAGCGTGTGGCTACCCGATTGTCTTGGCCCACAGAGATGTGGACAGTTCTTATCCAGTGTAGATTGATTGGCAAGGCAATTCGGGTATATAATGCCTTGGAGGAGGGAGTAGCTCGGGACTATCAAAAAGTTAAGAGCTTGGTTTTGAAAGCGTATGACCTGGTTCCTGAGGCCTATCGCCTCAGGTTTTTCGTAATTACACTAAACACCCTGCACAGTCCTTCGTTGAGTTTGCCCGCATCAAGGAGGAACAGTTCGATGACTGGTTAAAGAGTCGGCAGGTCGTCACTTTCGCTGCGTTATGCGAACTTCTGCTCCTTGAAGAATTTAAGAAAGCCTGTAGCTTGGGAGTTAGGGTACACCTAGAGGAGGTGAAGGCTACTAAAGTGAGTAGTGCCGCTCAGTTAGCGGATGAGTATGTGCTGAATCATCGGTCTGGTAGTGGAAATTTCAAGTATGAAATGTTGAGTAACCCTTCGCCTCGCACCCCCAGTGGTGGTAGGAGAGGAGAAGCCTCTTTGTCGATTCCCCATACCCCTAAAAATAATGTTAACCCTAATTTTGTTTCAGGTGGTAGGGATATGAGTAGAGTCCAAGGAGGGTCTCCTCCCTAGAGTTTTTGTTAATAGGGGTTACCCTAATGCAGGTACTACCAGGTCAAATAATAATGAAAATAGAGGTTCAGGTCGTCGAGGAACTTGCTATTGGTGCAACAAACCAGGGCATTTCCAAAGCCAATGCAATGCTCGTCGATATTACCTGGAACGTAATGGTCAAAGTCCTGTGGCTGTAATTCCTGATAGGTCTAATGTAAATAGTAGTGCTGTAGACAGATCAGTTGTAGACAGTAGTAGTGTAGGGTAGTAAGGTCAAAGATGTTCCTAATGCTCAATTGTGACTAGAGTTTGATAAATATGTATGGCCTGGAAAGTTGATTTATGATAACTGTGTTGTCCAGGTTAAGTTTCTTAGGGACACCGGTTCTGCCCGGTCGTTGATTTTGAAGACTTCTCTAAATGGTGGTACTAAATATACTGGCAATTTTGTAGTGTTGGGAGGTTTCCCAGATTCAGTTGTGTCTGCTCCTTTGGTTAACGTCCACTTGTCTTTTCCAGGATATGATCAAATAACTGAGTTGGCTGTGGTGGATAGTCTGCCTATCCCTGGAATTGATGGTATCCTGGGGAATGACATGCTGGATGGGGAAGGTCGGGAGCTGTTCCCTATATTGTCCGTTAATGGCCCAGGTCCCGTGGCTGTAACTACTCGTTCCGCAGCAAGAGCTGCTAATCTACTTGAAGATAATGATGATGACTTAATGTTAAGTAGTGTAGAGTTAGATGTAGAAAGGCCGGTTGGGTCAGTAGAGAGTAGTGGAAGTAATGTAGTTTTTATTCCTTTTAACTTTGAATGTGACAGAGCTGCTTTTATTAAAGCTCAGAAAGATGAATTTAATTTTGATTTGGGTGATGTCGAGGATCTAACTAAGCCTAAGTTTGGTATTGTAAAAGGTCTTTTATACAGGTTTAGTCGTCCTGCCACTGATGATGTAAATAAAATTGGTCGTGTTGAACAGATCATAGTGCCATCTCAGTTCAGAAAATCTGTGTTGGAATTGGCTCACACAAATTTCTTTTCAGGTCATTTGGGCATGTCGAAAACTTTCCACAGTTTGGCTAGATATTTCTGGTGGCCTGGAATGAAAATGAGTGTAAAACAGTTCATCCGAGAGTGCGAAACTTGTCAAGTCATGGGGAAGCCGAACCAGGGTATTCCTAAAGCCCCATTACGTCCCATACCGGCCATAGGGGAGCCAGAGTTGGTTATTGATGTTGTGGGTCCTTTACCCAAGACTAAAACTGGTTATGTATATTTACTAACTATCATGGATAGAGCCTCTCGTTTTCCTGAAGCTATACCTATGAGGCGTATTACTTCAAAGTTTGTTTTTGAAAAGTTAATTGATTTCTTTTCCAGATATGGTCTCCCTCGTGTAATTCAGACTGACTGTGGGACGAATTTCACGAGTAAGGTATTCAGGGGCAAATGTGCTGAACTGGCCATTCAGCACATTACCAGCGTACCTTATCATCCGGAGAGTCAAGGTGTGGAAAGTGGATGGTTTCATCAAACCCTCAAGTCTGTACTTAAGAAACTTTGTTATGATTTTGATAGCGAATGGGACAAAGTCCTCCCTTTTGCCCTCTTTGCTATTAGAAAATCACCCTAACTCTTCTACAGGTGTAGCTCCTTTCGAGTTGGTATTTGGGCACAAAGTTCGAGGACCATTAGAAATTATGTTTGAGATGCTAAAATTCAGCCGGAAGGGGGAAGTAAAAGTTGGAGGGTTGGTGGAAGACTTAAGGTCTAGGATGTTGAATGCCTGGAAGTTTGCCAGGGAGAATTTGGAACAGTCTCAATCCCGAATGAAGGAAAATTTTGATAAAAGGTTAAGGTTCGTTCATTTGAACCGGGGGAATTAGTATTAGTGTTGAGTATGGATCCGGACAGTTTTCTCGAGCCGAGGTATAAGGGTCCTTGGAAGGTTCTGAGGAAGTTGTCTGATGTTAACTATGAAATTGAGGCTCCAGGTTCAAGCCGTAAATGCAGAATATTTCATATTAATCGTTTAAAGCCTTATGTGGGTAAGTGTGGTGATCCTTTAGCGATAGTGTATGAACCAGTGTCTGTGGTAGTTGATGTACCTCCAGAGGAGTCCGATGACTTAGTGTGTCAGGTTCCTTCGGATGCATTAGGGGAAAATATGCAAAATTTAGAACTGTTGAAAAGTAGTTTAGGACATTTAAATTTTAATCAAAGAAAAGAAGTACTTAATTTAATCTATTCTTTTTCAGAACTTTTTCAGGATGCCCCAGGAAGAACCCAGGTTTTGAGCCATGATGTTGATGTGGGTGGTGCTTCCCCTGTAAAGCAGAGTCCTTACCGGCTGAACCCTATAAAATTGGATTTGGTCAGTAAGGAGATCAACTACATGTTGAAGCATGACCTTATTCAGCCATCAGTGAGTCCCTGGAGTTCTCCCATAGTACTGGTAAAGAAGGCGGATGGTAAGTTCCGCATGTGTGTGGATTATCGGAAGGTTAATACCCACACCAAAGATGATTCTTTTCCATTACCCCCGTATTGATGACTGTCTGGATCGGATCGGGTCTGCCAAGTTTATTACCAATTGGATCTGTTAAAAGGGTACTGGCAGGTTCCATTGTCCGATCGTGCTCGTGAGATATCTGCATTTGTTACTCCTTTCGGACTTTACGAATGTAAGGTTATGCCCTTCGGCATGAAAAATGCTGCATGCACTTTTCAGAGATTAATGAATAGGGTCATTTGTGGTCTGGAAGGAACAGAAATTTATATTGATGATTTGGTTGTTTATAGTGATGACTGGAACACCCATATGGTAAGGGCTTGTAAGGTTTTGAAGCTACTAAGGCGTGCTGGACTTGTAGTTAATTTGGCCCAAGTGTGAAGTAGGGCAGGCCAAGGTTTGTGTTATTAGGTCACGAGGTTGTTGTTTGGGTCAGGTGGCTCCAAAACAAGCTAACTCGAGGCAATTATAAGTTTGAAAAGACCTGGTAATGTTAGAGAGGTAAGAAGAGTGCTGGGCATGACTGGGTATTACAGACGGTTCGTCCGTAATTACTCTGATCTTGCTCAGCCTCTTACTAGTTTATTAGAAAAAGGAAAGAAATTCTCATGGTCTGATCAGTGTGAAAAAGCTTTTAACCAACTTAAATCAATATTGATAACTAATCCTATTTTAACTTCTCCAGATTTTCATAAGCCATTTATCATTGCCGTGGACGCTAGTGACGTTGGTATAGGAGGTGTCCTTTTCCAAAGGAAGGAAAGCGGTGAAGTTCATCCGGTATCTTACTTCAGCAAGAAGTTGTTGGCAGCTGAAAGGCGGTACTCAACAATTGAAAAAGAAGCTCTTTCCTTGGTTCGATCTTTGACTCACTTCAAACCTTATGTAACAAATTTTTCTTTTCCCGTGGAAATCTGGACAGATCACAACCCGCTGGTGTTCATCGAAACGGATGAAAGGAGCCAACCAAAGGTTTTAATTTTGCGATGGGTGCTTTTTCTACAAGAATTTAATTTGATTATTAAGCACGTGAAAGGCTCGGAAAATAAGATTCCTGATGCCCTTTCCAGGACTACTTAAGTATGTTTGGCCTACCCCTCCTCATGCGCTGCCCTGCTCGTTTCTCAAATTGGGTTGTATGAAAAAAAAGTTATTCGGTGTAGTATAATTTCATTTGTTCTTGTGCGTTTTCTTAGTAGGTTAAGTTTGATAAGTTTTTCTTTCGAAACATAACTTAGTCTTGTAGGCGACCAAGCCAGTTGCTTCTGTCCTGTTAGTAGTTTTTTTTATATAATGGTGTTATACTAAGACATCTGGAGTGGTGCTGTGTGTGTGGTAGGCTAAGGTGTGTCTGAACTTTATTTAGGTTTAGCTAGATAGGTTTGTTTCTTAGTCTTTAAGGTTTTCTTTGCTGAGGTGTTTTTGCCCATGTTGGTTTGGGTTGCATATGGTAAGATGTATATATATATTTGGTTTGTATATTATGTTTCAGATTAACTGTCATTCTGTTTCAGGTTTTTGTCATTTTGTTATGTACTCTTTGAGTCTAATTAATAAATAGTCTTTAATGTGCTCTTTTTACAGGTCTTCCATTTATAAAAAAAAAAAAAATTTTTTTTGCTTTATTATTCAAATTTTTTTTTTTTTTTCTTCGGGGAGGAAGGTATCAGGTATTAACGTAATTGTCATTAATTTTGTTTTAGTCTCAGCCTTGTGATTTACTTTAATTGTTGATTTATTTAAGGTTAAGTTTCGTTTTTCTTCTGTAACAAGGCTGTGTTGCTAAAGACGTTTAGTGGCCTACTCCCCCGGGATTGGTATGTGTAAAAAGTTCACTCCTAACTCCATCTATTGTTTCTTTTTGGTGTTGGTGAGAGCTGCCATGGACTCTGGAGTGTTGACTGGCAGTTTCATCTCCTGATTTTACTGTGTTCGTCCTTGGAGACAAAAGTTTTCTTCGGAGGATAAGGTTCCTCTTCTAGTCAGTACGGGCCTGACTTGCATGCCTCCCACACTTTAGCTGCTTGAATTACCTGGATTACCTTTTGTGCTGTGGGCTCAGTTCCTGTGCCACCCACGGCGTTCTGAGCTATTGTAGCCTACCTAGGCTAGTGTTTGAGTGAGGTGTGGACTTCCTGCGACTCAGGACGACGCAGAGGAATTATTCCCGGCCGAGTGGACGCAGGAAGGGCACCTCCTGCATCCTCCAGGACGTTTTCTTCGCCTGTGCGGCAGTTGTGGGGCATTGTGTAGTGGCCTACTCCCCGGCATTGGTATGTGTAAAAAGTTCACTCCTAACTCCATCTATTGTTTCTTTTTGGTGTTGGTGAGAGCTGCCATGGACTCTGGAGTGTTGACTGGCAGTTTCATCTCCTGTTTTTACTGTGTTCGTCCTTGGAGACAAAAGTTTTCTTCGGAGGATAAGGTTCCTCTTCTAGTCAGTACGGGCCTGACTTGCATGCCTCCCACACTTTAGCTGCTTGAATTACCTGGATTACCTTTTGTGCTGTGGGCTCAGTTCCTGTGCCACCCACGGCGTTCTGAGCTATTGTAGCCATACCCTAGGCTAGTGTTTGAGTGAGGTGTGACTTCCTGCGGACTCAGGACGACGCAGAGGAATTATTCCCGGCCGAGTGGACGCAGGAAGGGCACCTCTGCATCCTCCAGGACGTTTTCTTCGCCTGTGCGGCAGTTGTGGGGGCATTGTGGCCCGAGGAGGAACGTAGGGAGTTTGTGAACAGGTAATATCCTTTTGGTATTTATTTCAGGGTGGCACATTAGTTGTATACCCCTGTTGCTACCTGTGCTCCAGAAACTCCCTCCGATAGCGGTGACCTGATGTGTGACGCCGTACCTGGTGGCTTGCTGTAAGACAGTGTCAGAGTCCCCCCCCCAGTGCTATGACCCACAGCCTAGCACCTTTGGACGGCCAACAAGTGTGGGTGTAACCCTTTGTTCCCTCTATAAACTGTGAGGAGTTTTTCTGTGGTTTTCATTATTTTGAAGTTCTCATATAGAGAACATTTTATTTGCCCTATCTTAGGGTGTTAATGTTAAGTTTAGCTTTATAATATTAGGTAGGAATTTAAGTGTTTTCTTTCTGTATGTCTACTCCTTCCTTCCTAACCTTATTAGTTATAGGTAGGTTATTTGGGCCCGTTTATTTACTCCTTACGTTATTTTTTGTACTGTCTTAGGGATGCAGTTTTAGAGTTTAGGTTATCTTACTGGATTTATTTCAAGGACTGCGTATTAGTCCTGTAGTCACAAGGCTGACGGTTGTTAATTTCTATTGCTTGTGTAATAAATATTGTTAAGTTTTCTCTCGTGTTTTCGTCTCCATGACCTTTATTTATTGGACACTGTATTACTGCTCTCTTTCCTGGTGCTTTAAGAACTTGCACCACGGCCCCACAAGGGTCGTAATACCCTATCTGTTCTGATACCATAGTCCCAGAGGATCTTTGCCTGATCGTTTTCTATCACGCCCTCAGGTTGGTGTTCGTACCCACTTATTACCGCAAGGTAGCTGATGTTTCTTGC
>NC_087201.1:17936309-17942586 GCF_015104395.2 Macrobrachium nipponense | reverse complement strand
AATTGATTTCCATCACTTTGTTTCAGACGTCGAAATTGCAATCAGCATTCAGAGCGATATTTGTATATATTGCGGGTCCTGGGGAAGGCAAAAAGTTAGGAGTGACCAGGTGTTCGTGATCAATTTCGAATTCATCGTTTTACGACAATAATCACACGTCAGAGGTTGTGTGCTAATGATTTATTCAACAGCTCGACTGCTTTCTTTACATTACAAAAAGGATTTCCTTGAAACCTCGCGATTCTTCTCCGTCATGTGATCATTTCATGAGATTTTTTTTTCTCTTTTTTTCGGCTACAACTAAAGATAATATGTGGTTAAAGATCACGCACCTGTAAAGATAAGCTATACATGAGAATCATATCAATATCCTCTTCAGCATGGAACTGCTAAAGTAATCCCCTAAACATATTATTTTCTTATATATATATATATATATATATATATATATATATATATATAGATATGTGTGTGTGTATATGTATGATATATATATATATTATATATATATCTATATATATATATATATTTATATATATATATATAAATATAGTTTTAGGCTCACTATCTATCATAGATCTACGTTTTCGCCTACTCGGTGAGTATGCCTACAAACCACTTTGTTGTTGGTGCTGTTGTTCTTGCTGGTGTTGTTCTTGTTGGGGTTAGCAAAGGTCTATGGAGGAGTCTATAAAGGTCTGACAAAGGTGTTTTGTGTTCAGTTAGAGATACAGGGATTTTAGGGTAGGCAACTTTTTATTGAATTATTAGATTGAAACTTTAAAAAAATATAAATAATGTGCATGTTATACACTAAACAAACAATTTTTCTTACAAAATACAGTGTGTGTATTTTAATTTTCGCTGGTGAAACAACGCTCTATTTGACGGTAGATTTTAGTACAAGCTTCGAGTAAGCTGGAGGTCGGACTCGCCTTGTTTGTTTTTTAAATAATTAGTATCTGATAATGCTTTTTATTAAATAATTAACATCTAATAATGCTTTTTTATTAAATAATTAGCATCTGATAGCACTTTTTATTAAATAATTAGCATCTAATAATGTTTTTTATTAAATAATTAGCATCTAATAACCCATAATGGGTGCAGATTTCCTTTTTGCTGGAAAAAATTCCTTTAACTGTCAGTTCATCACCAGAAATAATGAGAAAATATTAAACAAAGGTGTTGCATTATATCAGCTCAATTCAAAGATGAGTTTTCACTACATAAATCTAGAAATGCGGAAACGTGAGTTTCCATAAAGTAACAAAATGACACTACATGCAAAACCTTAGCTTTTGCCGAAGAGATCACGTATACAGAAATATAAGTGAAAGAGGTGAAGAAATAAACATACCTTGATCTCATCGACGAACAATAATATAAAAGCTCTCTAGGAATTTATAAATAAAGACAATAAAAGGTGTAAAGACAGTGACTAAATCAGTCTAGGGTTACAACTTACAAAGATAATACTAATTGTTCTGTAGCACGGAATTAGGTGCATAGAGCAAAACTAAGGAAGTTCCTCTAGCAAACTAACAAGCCATGTTTTCATGTTCTCACCTTAATGGTTATAAAGATTAATAAATGTGGAGTGGACCCTTTCAGCAAACATATATTACTATAATGGCCGTAATGTCTGTCCGTCCGTCTGTCAATCAATCACGACGAAACAGCTGGTCCGATGGGCATGAAACTTGGCAGGGTAATGGTGGGACCCCTAAGATGGTTTATAATGGGGTTTCATCCACCTACCACCACCCCCTCCGAGGGGGTGGGGGTGAGAAGGGACTCCCTGAAACGGAGATGGTTCTGTCTGTGTAACGAGGCTGGTTATGCCCGTAGACTTGATTACTTCACGAATTTTCGTGCATTATTTCTGTATACTAATGTCTGCTAGTATCCTAAATTACAGCTTAAACCTTTTCATGAAAAAAGAGCATGCCCCCTCACATATCCCCAAATCGCCTAAAAAAAATTAATTAAGTTCCATTGTTTATTTCTCGTTACGTGACTAACCACTCATCTAACGTTTTATGAAAACCGTTTACTATGTTATTGCCCAATCAAGTTGCCAATCAGACAAACAAATGAGAATGAACTGGGTAACAAAACATTTTAGCAACAATGAGAAGACATTATTCCGCTAAGTGGAGTCCATCAACGTAAAAAGGCATAAATAAGGCAGAAAAAACTGAATCTTAAAACCTGAAACAGCAGCCATTTCAAGAGGAGTGAAGTTCTAGATGAAAGGTTTATGACAAGAAACTGTCTTTCGTTGCGTCTCTTTACGGTGGCGTATTCTGAAGATTAAACTTTGCTTCTCGTTTCTTTTTCCATTGCGCGTCACTAGTTAACGCCAAAGAGCAATCTGATGCATTACAAATGAATGAATTGATATAATAAAAAGTAGATCTGATTTAACCAAGGGTATTTTATGTTGCTTAATATTTGTGGGTGTAAAAACGTTATCTATGTGCAAGTACAGAACTACAGCAATTATAGACTGGCTGGTTATCATTCCAAGTAAGGAACCAGAGTTCGATAACAATATTTATAGCAGTATTGTAATCAAGCTATCCCTGTTTCTTATGCGTCAAGCCCTACAAAACATAGGTCCTAATCCTAGTTATTCATTAGCACTTATATGAAATTCATGAACTTGAACTTAAATGGGTACACACATACACATACACACACACACATATATATATATATAAATATATATATATATATATATATATATATATATATATATATATATATATATATATATATATATATATATATATAATATACCCAGAGAAAGAACATTTTAGGCACTTCATGTACTACATACGCAGAAAAATCATCAGCAGAGAATCGACCCATCAAACATTCACATTCGTCTTCTGCTCTGTCTATCCAGCACGTTGTAAGTCTCCTTGTCCTCCTCCCTCCTCCTATAGCACCTTCGAAGTATACACTTATTTTACTATTCAATATTCCTCGGTTGAGTCCACGTAACCGCCAAAAAACTCAAAATACTCTCACCTACTCTATTACTTGCACTCGCCTGGTAGACACTTTTGATATTTTCTTTTATTTCTTTCTTTCTTTCTTTCTGCGTTTCCATCCTACATTGCTTAGTGTAAATGGTGAAGAGGGAGAGTTATTATCTATGCTGTTATCCCATATCTAATCATTTAGAAGCAGTTACCATCATGCAAAAGTAATTAGGTGCTGGACATGACACATCCTTACCTCTTGCATGACAATGTCATACTACAGCTATAGTTACGAACAACTAGAAAATGAATCCTCTGAGTCATTGAGTTACTTAAAACTAGTTTCATAACGTGAATTCCAAGTCGTTATTATCGTATATACATTTCAAGAGCCAAATTTGGCAGTCATAAGAAGGTTCTACCTCTGACAATTATTTTTCTTTTGGGTGAAATGTTTTTCCGTAAAACAGTTTCCAATAGGTGGAGCTGAAGAAAAATAATGCTCTGCAACGTTTTATTTGACTTTCATCACCCTACGTGCATACATCCTTTACGCATCCCACCCCATCGGTCCACCACCCAGTCCAACCCTCCCCCCCCCCAACTTTTTTTTTTTTTTTTTTTGTCACTACAAACTGCTCAAACGGTTTTGACAGTGCCAAGAACGAAATGGTAGTCCCCTCTTACAATTGAAGAATTAATTTCGTAATATAATGGTAATTCCATTTATCATAGTGTTATAAGGAAATGACTTGAAGAGAGACGGAAAAAACTTATTAAGATACAAAAAGAGCCTTAGAGGAAGGGCGTCACTAACTCAAGACCTTCATAGATTCATCACCGATGGGTTTCAAATCAGACATGCCATCGTGTCATTCAGTCGTGCCTCTGGGCCATCAACATCCTAAAATCTCCTGGTTCGTTAAACCTCACAGTAGGGGCTTCTCCCAACCTCAAAGGAGAGTAATGCTTACCTCTCTTCCTCTCTAATCAATTTGTGGTCGAATGATAAGACCTGAAGTTATCTGGTTTTATGTGAATGTGATAACGATGATGCTAATTTATCTTTTATAGCGTTTCCGTTATCCTAATGATGGATTGCAACATTTTAAGGGCATATTTTTTTCTACGGAAGGCGCTAGTCTCCTCTTGGAACTAGAATTAGCTCAATCTCATGAAAGGTAACTGAAGCTACGTCATGTGCTTAGACCAATTCTTCTAATAGTTGTTGCCCAATCTGATAAGTAGACAAAAAGAACAACCTATGGCATAAGATCGTTGTTAAATAAAAGTTAAATTATTTAACCGACTATCAATTGAGATGGCTTAAAAACCCGGCAAGGAAGCATTACTATACAAGAACCATTTTCGTTTGTTTTGGAATTTCTAACGGTTTCCTCTTCAAGAGGATCTCCAAATTAAGCAAGGGAACGTTATTACTAATATACGTACTACACAATATATCGCTGGCCTCTATCTGGTATAACTCTAGATCTAGGGACCCCTTTTCCACCTCATTTCTGCAATTCCTCGTCTCCTTTGCAACCTTTCTGTAACATCTGAACTCTAAACAAATTTTTACAAGAACATCCAGCTTGGATTCTCTTCCGGCAATCTTGATTTTACCTTCACTTTTGCCTCTTCTTTACCAAAGCCCTTCTAGAGTTTTAATTTTTTTTTTACCATTAGTACTAACGTCCACTTCGTATCCTCCCTTCATTTTACACTTAACATCTAATTTTACTAACACATCTTTCTCTACTTATCAACAAATTGTAATCTTTTACTTCTCTACTACAACTTCTCTACATCACTAATTAATATACTGTATATTCTGCAAACATAAATAGTTCATTCTTTTCACGACACTTTTAATTTTAATCAACAACTCTGCACCCACATCTATATTTCCACCGACTTCTCTCATTGAATCACCATTAACAGCAATGAATAGCCTTGAAGATATAGGTACCTCAATTTGACTTTCTCCACATAGTACAAAAATTTCTTAGAAGAATTTGATAAGGTTTACTTCTCTTTACTTTGAAAACCTTCATTTATCTCTAAAAAAAAACAGTGTACATAAACCATATTTCTCAGTCAAAATCTTATTACCTGCCCTCGTTAACTTTGTATGATCTCAGTAACTGTGACCCTCAGCTCATTCGTCTTTTCCTTCATGCAAAGGAAAAGTGTTCTTCCTACCCATTCCTTTAGGACCTTCCCCCCGATTAAACAGGGCTTCAATAACCTGGTCAGTCCCTTAATGATATTAATAACAAGTTTTACAGCATCATACTTGTAGTCGTATGAACTACTGGCGACTTATCATTCTTCACCTAAAATGCGGTTCTTTAGACCTAAGCATTTTCAAATTAACATTAACTCTTCTGTTAATACTATATCTGTCTTTCCAATCTTCCGCATTCGGCAGCATTTTACTAAACTCAAAAGGTACACTTAGAAATCTTTTCAAGATACTATCTCTCCATTTGCATTTGTAGCTATTAATCTTTTTTTCGTAATAAAAAAAAAGTGACTATAGATTCACAGCCTACCACGAAGCACTTGTTCATTCTAGCCAGGCAGGAAACATTACTAATGACGATTGTAAAAATGAGATACATCATGTACTAAAGTTGTTTATAATAGAGATTGAGTTTCTTGTGAAACTGAAGGCAAATGTTACATTCAGATTTTCATTGAAAATGTCAAGACTACCTGATCACAATAGAGATAGAAACAAATATCGCATATAAGAAATAAAACTTACAGCAAGACTTATACAAAGTAATTTCGGCAAATATAAGGTCAGACCGTTTATAGCAGACTAATTTCCAAGCACTGAAGACCGACACTACATCCTTTATTATTATTATTATTATTATTATTATTATTATTATTATTATTATTATTATTATTATTATTATTATTATTATAGGTGCAAATCATTATTATTATATGTGCAAATCAAAAGGCAATCTTTGAAATTTAATCAAACAACTATGAAGCTTTGCAAACGCGCATATATCATTTATAACCTCACCGAGATTGAGGACTGCAGTCTGGTAAAAGTGACAATTTTACTTAAACGAAAAAAAAACCTAAATTCAACGTTGAAAATACTCCAGAATACGGTCCCGAAGAACACGCAACATTGAAAAAAAAATGAAATAGTAAGTACTAATAGAGGGTGGAAAAAAACGCAGAGTCTCAAAGAGCGAGTGATATAAACTACTTCAGCTCGAAGGAAATTTGTCTGGGATCTCAAAGAGGAAGGCCGA
>NC_087201.1:17901309-17931309 GCF_015104395.2 Macrobrachium nipponense | reverse complement strand
TTGCTTTTTTCCCTTTGTTCAGAATCTAAAGAATACATCTGATTTGGAAGTATCTTATTTGCATCGACCTAATCGACGATTTCCTTTTTTCTATAACATAGGAGATTATTATTGCGAAACCCATTAATAAACATCATATCTGCATATTCCACATTACTGGAACGGTAAGGAATTGTCTCCAGTTTCTTGCTCACAAAATGATTGAGGAATATGACAATTACACTAACCCAAACCCCGCTCTTGCCGGAAAAGTGGGGCTGAGTAAGCAGTGAAGTGATCAGATTCTTCTAATTTCCCTCCCAATAGCCGTGCATACTCTGACATCCCATGCGCGCCATCTTACTTGGCCAAATAATGATATCGGTTAATTTGCAAATCCACCTTACCGACAAACGAAGTCTTAAAATACATATGTGTATAAAACATTTTCTACTCTGAATGACTTTTTCTCTAAATTCTCGAAATAATTGCATAAACTCGTGTTACACCCTGTATATATATATATATATATATATATATATATTATATATATATATTATATATATAGATATATATGTGCATATGTATATATATATATATATATATATGATATATATATATATATATATATATATATATATATATATATATATATATATATATATATATATATATATATATATATATATATATATATATATATATATATATATATATATATCTATATATATATATATATATATATATATTATATATATTGCTACTTTTCAAAATGCATGTTTCCCCTCTTTGAAATGTCATGTAGAATTATGCAAAATTTTTTCAGATTC
Organism: Macrobrachium nipponense; assembly: GCF_015104395.2. Taxonomy (NCBI): domain Eukaryota; kingdom Metazoa; phylum Arthropoda; class Malacostraca; order Decapoda; family Palaemonidae; genus Macrobrachium; species Macrobrachium nipponense. The sequence goes on along the minus strand of NC_087201.1, from coordinate 17,930,500 downwards.
CTAGATAGCTTAGAATAGGATGTTTTAAATGTGTGTTCAGATTTCACATTACATGTTGTAAAAGAATATATATTAACGTAGAATGTAAAAAGAGAGAGAGCTTTCTTTGTCTGTTCGAAACTATGAATGTTTAACTTTGATGTCAACACTGTAAGATTAGAGTATCTGCGAGATCCGTTTGCTTCCTTCCTATTCTATCAACGCGTTTGATAGCAAGCGAACTCGAATCTTGCGTTGTTATCGAAACATGTCAATCTTAACCCTCTTATGCCGATTGGACGTATTAAACGTCGAGTCAAAATGTCTCCGGTATACCGATTGGACGTATCATACGTCGGCTCAAAAAAGTTTTTTAAAAAATTCGCGGAAAAATACTTATAGGCCTACCAGCCAAAAACTTTTGAATCACGCGCCTTGGGGGATGCTGGGGAGTTCACGCGGATCAAGGCGTTGTTTTTGTTTACAATCGTTACGCAGGCGCGCAAGCGCGAACTTCTTTCTTATCGCACTAAAAAGTATCAGTGACACTCTCAAAAATTATTTTGTCACTTTGACATAATTTTTGCACCATTTTAAATTATCCTTTACTTGAAGTATTATATATGAAAATGTGCGCAATTTCATGTAAAATACAACAAAAAAATACTCATAATTGTAGCTTTTATCAGTTTTGAAACATTTTCATATAAATAACGATAAGTGCAAAAATTTCAACCTTCGGTCAACTTTGACTCTACCGAAATGTCGAGAAACGCAATTGTAAGCTAAAATTCTTATATTATAGTAATATTCAATTATTTTCCTTCATTTTGCAACAAACTGGACGTCTCTAGCACAATATTTCGATTTATGGTGAATTTATGAAAAATCTTTTTCCTTACGTTCGTGCGATAACTCTTCCGATAAATTTTTTCGTGCGATTATCCTAATTTTGTTTGGACCCTTTTAAATTTGCCGTTACATAAAGTTTTATATATGGAAATGTGCGAAATTTCATGCACAATACAACAAAAAACAACCCATGGTTGTAGCTTTTATCAGTTTCGAAATATTTTATATAAATAACGTTAAGTGCAAAAATTTCAACTTTCGGTCAACTTTGACTCTACCGAAATGGTCGAAAAACGCAATTGTAAGCTAAAACTCTTATATTCTAGTAATATTCAATCATTTATATTCATTTTGCAACGAATTGGAAGTCTCTAGCACAATATTTCGATTTATGGTGAATTTATGAAAAAAAAAAAAATTTTCCGTACGTCCGCGCGGTAACTCTTCCGAAAAAATCTGAATTTTTTTTGTGCGATTGTCGAAATGTTTGCACCATTTAAAATTAGCTGTTACATAAAGTTTTATATATGAAAATGTGCGCAATTTCATGTAAAATACAACTAAAAATGATTGAAGGTTGTAGCTTTTATCTTTTTTCGAAATATTTGCATATAAATCACGATAAATAGAAAAAAAAATCACGTTCAGTCAAATTTGACTCTACCGAAATAGTTGAAAAACGCAATTGTAAGCTAAAACTCTTACGGCCTAGTAATATTCCGTCATTTTTCTTAATTTTGAAACAAATTTGAAGTCTCTAGAACAATATTGTGATTTATGTTGAATTTTTGAAAAATATATTTACCTTCACTCCGCGCGCCGATTCGCGGCCGCAAGTCTCCGAAATACGTACATCACATTATCCTAATATTTGCTCCTTTTCATATTAGCCGTTTTATAGAGTTTCATATATCAAAATGTGCGCAAATTTATGAAAAATACAATAAAAAATAAGTGAAGGTTGTAGCTTTTTCACTCCGAAATATGTGCATATAAAAAAAATATATATATTAAAATTTCGACATTCGGTCAAATTTAACTCGTCCGAAATGGTCGAAATCTGCAATTCTAATCTAAAACTCTTTCAGTATCGTAATATTAAATCATTTGTCTTAATTTTGAAACAAATTGGAAGTCTCTAGAACAATATTTAGAATTACGGTGAATTTTTGAAAATAACATTTTTTTACGTCCGCGCATTACGAATTCATACATCATTTTGTGATAATATATTTCCGGTGTTACTTTTATTGTTTTACTATGTATTATATATCAAAATGATTGCAATTTAGTGTACAATACAAAAAAAAAAAGTAACTCGTTAGCTTAGACCGTTTTTTGTACAGCGTGATTTGAATACAATTATCTATGAATTTTTTTTTTTGCTACCATATCTCGCATTATTTACATATGATAATGATATTATTTTTCATTTCTGATGATTGCATACTAAATTTCAGGCAATGACAAAAAAATGAGCCAAAAATGAACTCTTAATCTTTAAAACTAAGCGCGCTGTGATTTTTTGAAAGAATTATTTTTTCCGCTTCCGCGCTCACTCCAAACCGGCGCCGGCATACAGGAGAGGTTTTGATTTTTAGGGCTTCGGCGTAAGAGGGTTAATTGTCCCTCAGACTCCGTTTTGATGGAGTAGAGTACGTCTTTCTTTTTTTTAACAGACTGGACTCATACGCGTATATCTTTGATCAAAACCACGTGCATGTTACACATTTCTTTATGAAGATTGCGTCAGATTTCCAAGCTACTGGAAGCTTTTGTGCCAAGAACGTTTTGTATCATATCTGCCCTGTCCAGCTTTTCCGTAAAGGAAGAGATTTTATTCTATCTTAGGACCTCGAGGCAGTCAGATCTCTCTCTCTCTCTCGCTCTCTCTCTCTCTCTCTCACTCGAAATCATTGAGATTATATTAACGCAACGTAAATTGGTCACTCGTAACTTAGAATTGCGTATTTGATATTTCTTAGAGTTTATTTAGTTTCTTTTGTGGAATCTGAACAAACATGATTTTGTAACGGCGCCTGGTTTTTGTGAAAGTGTGATATACAAGCTGCAGCATAAGAGAAAGATAGAAGTTGGTATACCAAAAAGGTAAAGTGTGTTATATTTTTATTAGTTGCAACTAATAACTAATAACGGATAGGAATTGTGTTTAACTAATAATGGATAGGGAGTGTGGTTAACTAATAATTGATAGGAACTGTGGTTAACTAATAACAGATGGTTGTGAAGGTTTGGTAAAAACTGTTGGTTATAATGTTTTGAGTGAAAAAGATTTACACTTTTACACATTGCTGATTTTTTGTGTTTGTGTTTGTTCCACTGTTTGTGCACTTGTTCATTTTCTTATTGAAGTGTGCCTTTTTATTTTATATTTTCATTTGCATTCACAATTTAATAGACTTAGTTATTTTCATTGCTTTATCATTGCACATTTAATTAAATATAACACTTGTGAATTAATTTGCATTTACTTAGAATTCTTTTCAAGATTTATTGTTGTTTAGCACTTGTGAATTAATTTCAGATTTTCAATTATTACCTAACACTTTTGAATTTTGATTGAATTAATTTTCTTGAATATTGTGATAAATTAATTTTGATTTAATTTTACCAAATTTGATTCAAGAATTAATTAAACTTTACTTTGTTTTCAAGTAACAGTAATTTTCCCCCTGATTTTTGTGAATTTTTCACTTTATGAAAATTTGAATTTGCTAAAAAAATTTTGTATTTAAATCTATATAAGTCTTTGCATTTAATTATGATTATATTTATATTAGGTAGAATCATAGAGTGGTAATTGATTTGCTTTCCTTCAATTTATTTGAAATGACGTAGAACCAGGGAAGTACTTAGACTTCTGAAATCAGGGAAATACTTAAGACTTTTAAAGTTGTTGATGGAGTGATGCCTTTTGATTAAATTTAATTAGCTTAAAGAAGTTACCTCACCCAACCTGTTTTTGATGAATACATAGTCTGATTTTCTGCAATACTGGGTAAGTTGCTAAGGGATCACTGTTGCCTTTAGAGTATTCAGTCGTTTAAACGTGTTATGAGGGTTCAAGTGTCTGGCTTTTTGTGAGGTAATATTTGATGCATGGTAACCAGATACTTGGCACTTCGTAACATTGTTTAATGGTGCCCAGAGACCCGGGAAAGCAGGTTTCATTATCACTCTAGAATATACTGGTGGTATTAGGGATATATTTTGTTAGGAGAGTGACCATATAATTTTTGTTTTGCATTTATTGTATTGAATTGTAAGTTGATAACTTAGAGGATATATTTTGTTAGGAGAGTGACCATATAATTTTTGTTTTGCATTTATTGTATTGAACTGCAAGTTGATAACTTAGAGGAAAATGGCTCAGTTCAAGGTTCAGGAATTTTTAGCAGCCCCTTCCATCCAAGTTTTGTCTGAAACCACTCTGACTAGAGCACAGTGGAGCGCTTTAGCAGAGGCATGTGGTGGTTATGTGTCTACTAGTATGGTAAAGGCACAAATAAGATGTATTGCTATGGAATCATTGATAAACTCTGGTAGAATAACTGATGAAGATGAGTTAGAATTGGCTAAAGAGTTGTTGAACGTAGCACGTGCTGATCTCATAAATAAACAAGCAGAAAAGAAAGAAAAAAGTGATGTAGAGTTAGAGCTTAGACGCATTGAAGCAGAAGAGAACTTGATTAAGCTAAAAATGCTTGCTGAAAGAGAGAGAATGCAAGCTGAAAGAGAAAGAATAGACAGGGAAAAACAAGAAAGAAGAAAAAGAGAAGAAGAAAAAGCAGCAGAAGAGGAAAGAGAAATCGCAAGACATGAAAGGGAAATGGAATTGATAAAAGCTAGATCCACATTACCTGTAACACCGTCTAACCCTAACCAAGGTAATCAAGACCCTGTATTTGATGTAGTGAGAGTACAGAAGTTAATCCCTAAGTTTACTGAAGAAGCTCCAGATGAGTTTTTTTATCACTTTGAGAAAGTGGCGTCAGGTATGGGATGGCCAGAGGATAAATGGTCAGTTTTGCTACAGAGTGTCTTGATTGGTAAAGGGAGAAGTGCTTATCTAGCTTTAACAGCTGATCAGTGTAAAGACTACAAGGTACTTAAACACAGTGTGCTACAAGTTTACCGGATGACCCCAGAGTACTACACTGAAAGATTTAGAAATTTAAGAAAAGATGAGAAGGGAACATTCTTAGATTATGCTTACAAAGTGAGAAGGTGTTTCAAACGTTGGGTAGAAGCTGCTAAAGTTAAAACTTTTGATGAGTTAGAAGAGTTACTTGTTCTTGAACAGTATCTTAAGGGAATTCCTGAACATATAAGAGCCTATTTAAGAGAGAGAGAAGTGAAGAAACTTGACAAAGCTGCTACACTTAGTGAAGATTACAATATAATCAGTAGTAAACGTAATTACATTGTTAAGTACCAGAGTCAACAACGCCCAGGTTTTAAGTCTTTTCCAAATAACAGGAACAAATTTAATGGGAAACCTACAAGTGATACTATCAAAAGTACACAAGGTAATACAACTCAGCAAGCTAATGTGAAATCCTCATCCAGTTTTTCAAGACAGTTAAGTTGTAAAAGGTGACCAGGTGAAACAAACTACGAAGAGCAGTGTGGGAAAGAATCAGACTCCAGAGAAGAATGAAACTAAACAAGCTGAATGTTTAGCAACCAGTGGAAATGTTACCTCAAGCAGCGAGTGGCTTAGCAGTGTGGAGGCTTTTAAGCCATATATCTATTAGGGTATGCTGTCAACTCAAGAAGGAAGTATGCATGTACCAGTCAAGATATTACATGATACAGGGAGTAACCATAGTGTTGTAGTACGTGGTTCTCACCCTCAGTTGGAGAAGAGTCTCACAGGAGATTCAGTTATTTTGAAGGGTATAGGAGGAGAGGAAGTAACTCCTATATGCTGCTTACACCTGTCATGTGAATTGGTGACAGGGAATGTTGATTTTGCTGTAAAGGACTCACTGGTTGTGGAAGGTATACATGGTTTGTTGGGGAATGAAGTTGGCGGTGTGCCATTTATTCCTTGTCCTGTAGTGACAGATAAACCATTTAGGATTAGTCCTACAGTAGAGTTGGAGAAGAATAACCCCCAGCTGTTTCCTAGTTGTGTAACTACCAGAAGTATGAAGAGGACTACGACTGCAAGTGAAGAAACTGAGGATTTACACACCCAAGAATGATCAATGAAGGATCTTTGTGCTTAAAAGAATTATTCCAGGGAAGTGAAGTTTCCCATAGTGCTGACCAAGAAGAGACTTCCCAAGAAGATGAAGAAGAAGACGACGACGACGAAGAAGAAGAACCTGATGTTCCTGAAGAGACTCCGAGTAGTCAAAGTGTTACTAAAGACAGTAGTGAAACTACAGTAGCTGAGTTAGCAGATATTGAGAATTCAACCCTTGAAGTTGGTCAAGTGACAAGAGAGAAGCTGATGGACTTGCAGAAGAAGGATGCATCGTTAACTGACTTGTTCTTCAGAGTTGTTGATCGAGAAGAGATGCAACAAACTCCTACCTGTTACTATCTGAAGGAAGGTTTGCTGATGAGGAAGTATAGACCTACAGATATACCAGGAGATGCTGTATGGGGCGAATATCATCAAATTTTGATTCCATATCCATTGAGAAAGCAAGTGGTTGCAGTAGCTCATGAGTTTGGACATATGGGAATCAGGAAGACTGTGGAGAAGATCATGAAATATTTTTTCTGGCCTGGACTTCACAAAGATGTTAGCAGGTTCTGTCGTAAATGTCATACCTGCCAGATAGTGGGAAAACCGAATGAAACCATCAAGAAAGCCCCCCTACAACCTATAGAAGTTAGAGAAGAACCCTTTAGCAAAGTGATTATAGATATGGTTGTACCATTGCCGAAGCCAAAGAAAGGAAATGAGTATTTGTTGACATTAATGTGTCTTGTGACAAGGTATCCAGAAGCAATCCCTGTTAGAAACATATCTGCCAACATAGTTGCTGAAAAACTTGTGGAGTTTTTCTCAAAGTTTGGTATACCAGAAATAGTACAAAGTGACAGAGGAACAAACTTTACTTCAAAGTTATTCTAGGATGTGATGAATTTGTTAGGAGTGAAACAACAGTTATCCACTGCCTATCATCCAGAAACTCAAGGTGCCTTAGAAAGGTTCCACCAGACATTGAAAAGTATGCTGACAAAGTATTGTTCTGAGTCAGGAAGAGAATGGGATGTTGGTTTACCATTAATGTTGTTTGAAATTAGGAATGCTTACCAAGAAAGTATGGGATGTTCACCTAATGAGATGATTTTTGGAAGAGAAGTGAGAGGAGCGTTGAAGATTCTTGCAGAAAATTGGGAAGAAAATCAAGAAGAAAGCCAAGGAGAGTATGTTAAGAACTTAAGGGAAAAGGTTGAAAGAGATTAGAAAATTCTCTTTAGAAAACTTGAAAATGAGTCAAGAGAAAATGAAAAGGAGATTTGATGCTAAGACTAAGCTAAGAAGTTTTAGTGTTGGTCAACAAGTGTTAGTGTTCTTACCTGTCAAGAGATTTCCCCTCACTAATAAATTTCAAGGTCCTTACAAGATAATTCAGAAGTTAAGTGATAGAACTTATGTGATTGAAACACCAGAAAGAAGAAGAAAACAAAGGAAGATACATGTGAACCTCTTGAAACCTTATTTCTCAGAAACTAAAACTGAAACTGTGTTAATAACCCAAACAACTTTATCTACAGAAGACGATGATGGCTACGAATTGGGAACTGCAAGCAAGATGAATAATTCTTCAATTTTGGACAATTTGGAGGATAAACTGAAACATCTGAGTGTTGAACAAGGTGAAGACTTAAGTGAAGTAATTAGAAGTTTTCCAGAAATTTTTTCAGATGTGCCTAGACGTACTGATCTGACCAAGCATGGAATCAAGATTCAAGAAGATGGAAAACCTTTCAAGCAAAGAGCCTATCGCTTATCACCGTATCATCGAGATGATTTGAAGAAAGAAGTTGAGTATTTGCTGCAACATGGATTAGCAGAACCCAGTTCAAGTCACTTCAGTTCTCCATGTGTGTTGGTGAAGAAACCAGATGGTTCATTTAGGATGTGTACTGATTATAGGAAGCTGAATTCTATCAGTGTGGCTGATAATTATCCTTTGCCTCTTATAGATCAGTTACTTGATAATATTGGGCGAGCCAAGTTTGTTTCCAAGATAGACTTGTTGAAAGGGTATTATCAAATTCCCTTAGATGAAAATGCGAAGTTGCTGTCAGCTTTTATTACTCCGTTTGGACTGTATCAGTATACTGTTCTGGCGTTTGGTCTGATGAATGCACCGGCAACATTTCAACGTGTAATGGATCAATTGCTAGGATCGATAGAAGGAGTAGGTGTATACCTAGATGACATCGTGATTTACTCTTCAACGTAGGAAGAACATCTGAAGATTCTGAGGAAAGTTTTCAAGAAACTACAAGAAGTAGGATTAACAGTCAACTTAGAGAAGAGTGAGTTTGGAAAGGCAACTGTACAGTATCTTGGGTTTGAAGTTGGGAAAGGCCTTCTTGCTCCAGTAAATGCTAATGTAGAAGATATCCGTAAGGCTACCCCACCTACTACCAGGAAACCACTACAGAGATTTTTAGTCATGGCTGGTTTCTATCTTCGTTTCTGCCCAAATTTCTCAGCCGTAGTAGCTCACTTGACAGACTTAACTAGTCCCAAAGCTAAGTTTATTTGGACTCCAGGGTGTCAAGAATTCTTTGAGAAGGTAAAAGCCATTTTAACTTCAAGACCAGTACTTCAATCTCCAGACTTTGACAAGAAATTTGTGATACAAGTTGATGCGTCGGACTGTGGTGTTGGAGCTGTTCTACTCCAAGAAGATAAAAATAATATCTACCATCCTGTGTGCTTCATGTCTACAAAATTGAAAAAACATCAGAAAGTATACTCGACAATTGAGAAGGAAACTTTAGCCTTAATCACAGCATTGAAAAAATTTGAAGTGTATGTGAATAGACCTAGGAATGAAGAAATTTTAGTGTTGTCTGATCACAATCCACTATCATTTATCCAGAGAATGAAAAACCATAATCAAAGACTGACCAGGAGGTCTTTGTGCCTGCAAGAGTATAACTTAAGAGTGCAGCACATTAGTGGCAAAAACAATGTAGTTGCTGATTATTTATCTCGTTGCGAATCGGTGGATTCAACACCGTGATAAAAAATCTTCTAGGGGGAGGTATATTATATATTGCTACTTTCAAAATGCATGTTTCCCCTCTTTGAAATGTCATGTAGAATTATGCAACATTTTTTCAGATTCCTAGATAGCTTAGAATAGGATGTTTTAAATGTGTGTTCAGATTTCGCATTACATGTTGTAAAAGAATATATATTAACGTAGAATGTAAAAAGAGAGAGAGTTTTCTTTGTCTGTTTGAAACTACAAATGTTTAACTTTTATGTCAACACTGTAAGATTAGAGGATCTGCGAGATCCGTTTGCTTTCCTATTCTATCAACGCGTTTGATAGCGAGCGAGCTCGAATCTTGCATTGTTATCAAAACATGTCAATCTTAATTGTCGCTCAGCCTCCGTTTCGATCGAGTAGAGTACGTCTTTCTTTTTTTTAACAGACTGGACTCGTACGCATATATCTTTGATCAAAACCACGTGCATGTTACACATTTCTTTATGAAGATTGCGTCAGATTTCCAAGCTACTGGAAGCTTTTGTGCCAAGAACGTTTTGTATCATATCTGCCCTGTCCAGCTTTTCCGTAAAGGAAGAGATTTTATTCTATCTTAGGACCTCGAGGCAGTCAGATCTCTCTCTCTCTCTCGCTCTCTCTCTCTCACTCGAAATCATTGAGATAAGATTAACGTAACGTAAATTGGTCACTCATAACTTAGAATTTCGTATTTGATATTTCTTAGAGTTTATTTAGTTTCTTTTGTGGAATCTGAACAAACATGATTTTGTAACGGCGCCTGGTTTTTGTGAAAGTGTGATATACAAGCTGCAGCAAAAGAGAAAGATAAAAGTTGGTATACCAAAAAGGTAAAGTGTGTTATATTTTTATTAGTTGCAACTAATAACTAATAACGGATAGGAATTGTGTTTAACTAATAATGGATAGGGAGTGTGGTTAACTAATAATTGATAGGAACTGTGGTTAACTAATAACAGATGGTTGTGAAGGTTTGGTAAAAACTGTTGGTTATAATGTTTTGAGTGAAAAAGATTTACACTTTTACACATTGCTGATTTTTTGTGTTTGTGTTTGTTCCACTGTTTGTGCACTTGTTCATTTTCTTATTGAAGTGTGCCTTTCTATTTTATATTTTCATTTGCATTCACAATTTAATTGACTTAGTTATTTTCATTGCTTTATCATTGCACATTTAATTAAATTTAACACTTGTTAAATTTAATTAAATGTGCAATTGAAAAGAATTCTAAGTAAATTTGCATTTACTTAGAATTCTTTTCAAGATTTATTGTTGTTTAGCACTTGTGAATTAATTTCAGATTTTCAATTATTACCTAACACTTTTGAATTTTGATTGAATTAATTTTCTTGAATTTTGTGATAAATTAATTTTGATTTAATTCTACTTAATTTGATTCAAGAATTAATTAAACTTTACTTTGTTTTCAAGTAACAGTAATTTTCCCTGATATTGTGAATTTCACTTATAAATTTTGAATTTGATGATAAATTTTTGTATTTAAAATTTATATAAGTGTTTTCATTCTTATACCAGTATATTTGCATTTAATTATGATTATATTTATGTTAGGTAGAATCATAGAGTGGTAATTGATTTGCTTTCCTTCAATTTATTTGAAGTGACTTAGAACCAGGGAAGTACTTAGACTTATGAAATCAGGGAAATACTTAGACTTTTAAAGTTGTTGATGGAGTGATGCCCTTTGATTAATTTAATTACTTACAAGATTATCTCACACCTGTTTTGATGAACTTAGTCTGATTTTCTGCAATACTGGTAAGTGTTAAGGGATCACTGTTGCCTTTAGAGTATTCAGTCGTTTAAACGTGTTATGAGGGTTCAAGTGTCTGGCTTTTGGTGAGGTAATATTTGATGCATGGTAACCAGATACTTGGCACTTCGCAACAATATAAATATATATATATATATATATATATATATATCTATATATATATATATATATATATATATACATATATATATATATTACTTTGAGATGTGATCAATTGGAAACTCAAAATTTGCATCGATGAAACAATCTTCCGTTTATTTAAATATTTTAACTTACACTTTCTTCTTTTTATTTATTGATTGGTAATTCATATTTTTTTCTAATGAACTATTGTCTTCCTCTGTAGGTACTTCCTATTGCCTTATGTTACTTTCGAATGAACACCATATACTTTGAAAGCTTCAATAATAATAATAATAATAATAATATAATAATAATAATAATAATAATAATAATAATAATAATAATAATAATAATAATTATATTATTATTATTATTATTATTATTATTATTCTGAATATAAGTCGTTGGATTCAAAAACATAAAAAAAAGAATAACGCCTATCACCTTTCATTAAAGGAAATGAAATTATAAGAATTGATCAACAGAGAAAATTAAATAATCAAGTTCATAAAAATCGGTGAATGAATAACCTTCGCATAAAACCAAACCAAGCGAATTTTAGAATTAATAAAAGTAATGAATGAATGAAAAATTAGTATAAGTGAGAGGACTTAAATAACTAAACTTAACAAAAAGTATACATAAACGTTGTAAACTATCGATAATATTTATATCATTATTTTTTGTTCTTATCCAGTAAATGAAGAAATTACAAAAGACAATTCATCGGTTTCCATAATACGCCAGAAATATGAATTGCTTCAGTGGAGTGTGCAGTGAAGATCATCATATATTCACATGTATAAAATATGATGTAGGTAAAACCTTGTGATATGTATATGTATATTGCGAAAGATCCCTTTACGTTAACCCTACAACGTTCACAGGTCATTATGGTTTTCGTAGCTTTCAAAGTTTATTTGCTTAATTAAGTTCACTTCATCATATACTGCGCATTTGTCGGTAGAATAGAAAAAACTCCCATCTCTCTCTCTCTCTCTCTCTCTTTTCGGTCACCACTTTCATTTTTCATTTTGGCAATTAACACATATTTTTCTCACTGGTTCTTGCTGAAGGACTCTCTCTCTCTCTCTCTCTCTCTCTCTCTCTCTCTCTCTCTCTCTCTCAGGTGGTTAAGTGGTGCCGGATTCTTAATACTACGGGTTGTGAGAGAGAGAGAGAGAGAGAGAGAGAGAGAGCGAGGAGAAAGGACGGGGGAAAAAATGTGGGTTATAAGAGCTTCATCGTAAAGCTAGAATATCCTTACTGTCGAACTATTCTCTCTCTCTCTCTCTCTCTCTCTCTCTCTCTCTCTCTCTCTCTCTCTCTCTCTTGATGGTTACAGTGCATGAACACCATAAAGAGACATCAAACCTTACCCACTACACAACTGCAAAACAAAAGCCTCGTACTGGTATTACGATCCAGCGCATGATTTTACAGCGTATTCAGAAACCGCTTAGCGAATGTTTTAGGAAATAGCATATTTGATGTTTCTATTTTTATGTCTGTTTGAAAGCCACGAAATTTGGATTAATCGCACACTCCGCGTTTTAAGTTGTTCGTCGATATTAATAGCTAGGGTTCTTCTTTCTATAACGATGAAAAATTATTTACTATGGACGATATGAAATTAATCTTGCCAACTTTTATGTGGTGTATAGTTTATTTACATGGTACATACAAACATTTCTGGCAATAAAAGCTTTATAATGTGATCTAGATTTGTTCATGTGATTACTTTTGCGAGGTCGCATGAAGGGGACTGGTTCCCCGAAAAAAAAAATCTGAATAACAGCATAGAGACTGCCATTGCAACAATACTGCGCTTGTTCGCAAACACGGTGAAAGTAATATGAGCTTGCATTCCTGAACAATGATCACACAACGAACAAAGGCTGCCAACATTGCCCTTAAGAAAGATATGAAAGAACTCTCTGTTTCCTACAGATTCTTCGCTCCTGTTCCCAGGATCCGTGTTCGCATACAAACGTCAACTGAGGCCCAGACAAGAGGTTGGGGCAAATAAAGCCACATCCCTCAGACTACTGAGCCGGTGGGATTAGAAAAGGTAGGCTATATATTGAACACAAATAAAAACAAGTACATATTCCCAACCTATAGACCTTTATGGGTTGGTGCAAGTTCCTCGTCGGACGAAGCGGTTAACGTGTTCGACTACCGATCTCAGAGGCCGGGTTTGATTCCCCGCTCTGCCAACGCAGAATCAGAGGAATTTATTTCAGGTGATAAAAATTCATGTCTCGATGTGGTTCGGATCCCGCAATAACCTGTCGGTCCCGTTACTGAGTAGCCAGTTGGTTCCTACACACATAGAAATATCCATCTGTAGATAGATGGAACAAGGACATATATAAATAGAATGATAGGAAGCAACCAGTTACACAATTAAAAACAACATGTAATTCTGGGGCAATACACACACACACACACACACAAGATATATATATATATATATATATATATATATATATATATATATATATATATATATATATATTATATATATATATATATATATGCAGAAGCCAGGTACTATGTCGTACCTCTAAGTAAATGGAGATACAATCCACAATGAAGTAAAATCCTCTTGTAGTTTAAAATTATATATTTCTTGTACAGGATTAAAGCTTTCGACCATCAACTGTGGTCTTGTTCAGCAAGACCACAGTTGATGGTCGAAAGCTTTAATCCTGTACAAGAAATATATATTTTAAACTACAAGAGGATTTTACTTCATTGTGGATTGTGTCTCCATATATTATATATATATATATATATATATATATATATATATATATATATATATATATATATATATATATATATATATATATATATATATATATATATATATATATATGTGTGTGTGTGTGTGTAATATATATATATATCTATATATATATATATATATATATATATATATATATATATATATATATATGTGTGTGTGTGTGTGTTAGTATGTATGTAGTGTATGTATATATATGCAAACCCGCGACATCTGATTGACATGCCACGACACTGAACACTATACCAGCTGACCAACTAAAAGCGCCTGCTGACCAGGTATATTTGAATGTGTCAGCGATAGTTAAGTTTATATTTGTACCAAATAATTTAGTAAAAAAAATAAACATAACGAAAAAAATTTGTCACCAAAAATTCATTCAAGAGTGATACAATTCCTTAATTTTGGTACATTTCTGCTCCGATTCTTTATCCAGACATCTCCTTAGATTTGATCGTTATGTAAACATCAAAGCTTCCACTTGTCAACCATGAAACGCTCTCTCTCTCTCTCTCTCTCTCTCTCTCTCTCTCTCTCTCTCTCTTTAATTCTCCAAACCAGTCGCACGAGGAGGAGATTACTGTCTGGAACAGAAGTGAGGACGAATATCGATTTCTTTTTTCCTTCGTCAGGTTTTCAAGAACTGTTATAAAGTTCACATTCAAAGCAGAGATACTTCAACCTTTTCTATGATGACGGGCTATCGAAATTTCCCGCATAATTATGTTTAGGCACTTAAGTAATTTCGGCGAATTCAGAATACCCAGAGGCCAAGATTTGATAGAGTAGGTGATTCATTCAGAAAACACGGATTTCCATCATGAATATGACTGGCAGTGATGAAAAAGTGTTATAAAAAACAGTATGCAATTTGAAACCTTTCTTAAAGGAAGACGTTATTTTTTGACAGAAGTAATGACTGAGAGGTAAGTTTAAGCAACGGTTGTTGCACTTCAATGGGAAGACAGAATTACCTCCACCATAAAATAACTCCGAATTCGGGCGCTGACAAATTTTTCCTCCAATCGAATGAAGAAGCGTCTCCGAATCACCACTAAAAATCCCGTCGATCGGCCTTTGGTGTCCCCGGAAGATCTGGCCATAATTTCATTCATAAAATTCCCAATCTATAGGTCTGGATTCAGATCAGGCGGAGAAAGGGGGAAGCTTCCGCTGCCTCGTAGAAAGAGGGGGGAACTTTTCTCATTACTTTCCATTCATTTGTTTGTTTAACTGACAGTGAAGTCAAACTGTGGATTTCGCAAGAACTATGTTTACTTACTTTCCTTTCATTTGTTTGATTTTTCTTTTTTTTCCAAGAATTGTGTCCATATATTTTATTTGGCGTTGTTAGCAATGACCAAATCTGTTCAGGCTCCCACTTTTATTTTCACAATATCTGCCTGTAATCTTACCTATTACATCAGTCATTTGAACCCTCAGAGGCTAGTACTAAACACGGCGAAACTGACTCACCTATACACTGTTCAGTTCTAGTCCTTGGGGGGGTCAAATCGATTCTGCCTGTTTATCACTTGCCCCTGGGGAGATCAAATGTCCCTAAATGGATTTCGCTTTCTGCCTGAAATTTCTGGCAGTTCGCGAAATACATGGGTTCGCTAGCTATCTGCCCGTGACACAGGCATACTATATATATATATATATATATAATATATATATATATATATATATATATATATATATATATATATATATATATATATATATATATATTTTTTTTTTTGTATATATATATATATAATACTATATATATATATATATAATATATATATATATATATATATATATATATATATATATATTATACTATATATATATATACATATATATTAGATATATATATATAGTATATATATATATATATATACATATTATGTATATATATATATATATATATATATATATATAGTATATATATATATATGATATTATATGATATATATATATATATATATATAATATATTATAGATATATATATTATATATATATATATATATATATAATATACATATGATATATATATCTATATTATATATATATATATATATATATATATATGTAGAGATATATATATCTATAGTAGATATAGAGATGATAGAGAGTAGATATATAGTATATACTTATATATATATATATATATATAATATATATATATATATATATATATATTATATATATAGTATATCATATATATATATTATCTAGTATATACATATATATATATAGTATAACATATATATATATATATATATATATAGTATATATATATATATAGTATATATATAATATATAGTATATATAGTAGTATATATATGTATATATATACTAGTATTATATATGTATTATAGTATATATATACATATATATAATACACACACACATATATATAATATATGTATATATATAATGTTAATTATATATATAAATATATATATACTTATATATATATATATATTATATAGTATAATATTTATGTTGTGTGTGTGTGTATATTATATATATATATATATATATATATATATAATTATATATATATATATATATATATTATATATATATAAGTATACATAATATATATAATATGCGTGTGTCACAGGCAGATAGCTAGCGAAACCAAGTATTACGCGAACTGCCAGAAATTTCAGGCAGATAGCGAAATCCATTTAGGACATTTGATCTCCCCACGGGCAAGTGATAAACACGGCGAAATCAATTTGACCCCCCTAGGACTAGTACTGAACAGTGTATAGGTGAGTCAGTTTCGCCGTGTTTAGTATTAGCCTCTGAGGGTTCAAATGTCTGATGTAATAGGTAAGATTACAGGCAGATATTGTGAAAATAAAAATAGGAGCCTGAACAGATTTGGTCATTGCTAACAACGCCAAATAAAATATATGAAATAAGCAATAATATCCAAGCGTGAGAATAAACAGAAGTATCTTCATTACGGTGTTTTGTCTCTGAAGCTTATACTATGCATTCGACCGGGTTCTGTTAATTAAGCTCTGAAGAATGTCGTCACCTAGGTTTGTCTTCTACTTGACTGGCAGGCGAGATATAACGCTATCTCAGATTGCCAATATCTTTGCCGTAACCTAAACCGGACATTATGGCCTGTTTTTACTGTCCTGTTTTTATGAGAAGTCTGATTACGAAAGAGCTCGACCTTTTCGTTCTACGGATACGGCCGCAGTAAAGATTCTCCAAGTACAGCAAAGCTCCTAAACATCACTGTTTAGTATTCGCTTGCCCATATTCCTGGGGAAAAGCTTGCTCTTTCTTCCTTTCATGTCTTACAGACATTATTTTCCAAATGTCCTTCCGAGGGATCTTCCCTAAATAGTGAACCACCAGGGTTTTGAATCCGTTACATATCCACCTTTGCGGTGTGTTCAGTACAAACCCGTGGGGGATTACCGTAAGAACATAAACAAAAGACTGTCAACATCATGAAGATCATGACCCCCGAGAAATGTTAGTCCTATATAAACGACCCCCGGACCGGAAATCCTAGGAGTCATTTTCCTAATGAATCACTTTTCTCATTCCTACTCCATCCTCCCATAGACCTTCTATGAGTAATGTCTAAAGACCTGAACAACAAACCAAACAGGTTTATATCGCCTGTCAATCTGGTAGGCCGAGTTCGATCACCGCTGCCGACAATGCAGAATTTATTCCTGGTGATTATAAATGCATTTTTCGATTAATGTGGTTCGGATCCCACAAAAAACTGTAGTCCCGTTGCTAAGCGACCAATTGGTTCCTAGCCCTCGTAAATAAATATCTAATCCTTCGGGCCAGCCCTAGCAGAGCTGTTAATCAGCTCAGTGGTCTGGTTAAACTAAGGTATATTTAACTTTTTTTTTTTATCGAGCAGGACTGTTCAGGTAATAAAGTTAATACTGGTCTTAATGTAACATCCCCTCCCTGTTCAGACGAGAGGCTTCGTCCTAGGTGAGGTTAAGGTGGAGTAGGTCAGACTGAAATGTATTTCTATAATATTCATAAATGATTAACGCATAACTGGCGCTCAGGCAGGCAAGGCGTTGCTAAGCTGTCAGTTTTAAGATCCAACTCGATGAACTTCCTTTCACTTATTTTGAACTTTTTGTTCTTGTGAACATTTTCAGGAATCTTTCGGCATTCTTTGAACTATTAGAACTACTATATCATCAATGGTGTAAATATGACTTGTTTTTATTTCTAAAGAACATTTTGATTCTCTTCACTTTCTTATTTCACACTATCTGTGACTCCAAGGTCTAATCAACTGTAAATATTTTTTTATCTCTCTCAACTATAAACATTTGGTTCTCGAGAAATATACGGTCTAATCTTTGACTTTCTAGAGCGCAGAGAATGTCATCTACGCAGTAGAAAAAAGTTATAATTCCTATCATGCTTATAGGCAGATTTGTTTCCTAATATTAAATTCAATGCACATACAAACTTAAGTAGTATCCGGATTGGGATTTATAATGCTTGACCCCTCTCCTTCTAATCTTCCCTCCTGGTTACCAGTAATTGCTCCTCTGTGTCTTGACCTTCCTTTTTAAGTATCGTAAACGGCCCGTCACTATCCCCTTCTCCTCCATAGGCTTGTTTCTATAGGTTGTGTCTATCATAGGAAAACTGCCAAGGTATTCCATTATAGATCTCTAGAGGCCCTCTTGGGGCGTGTATGAATCCAGTGATCGCGTGTTGGAAAGGTGTAATTCCTGCCAGAGGTGATCAGAGTGCGTGATGTTTCTTGGTATTTCTTGCGATGTGGATGCTCGAGGTCATATCGCATACTAAGCGCGTCGACGTTAGCACGTAATAGACTGTTTATGACTGGCGTGTATTTGGCGCATAGGTCAGCATACGAGAATATGTCAGGGGATGAGCAGTTTTGATGTTCAATAAAAGCCGTTCGGCTTAAGATCGTCAACCTCAGTTACATCTGTTTGGATATGAAAAGCTTGATGGACGAAGACCAAAAATGCAAATATCACACGCTGGCATTGAACTTGAACTGGTGTTTGACTGACGAATATCAACAGCATGGTTTTATACACTGAATGTAGCCTACCATCCAGAGGAAGGAGCAAGAATATATAATCTCTTTTCGACAATACCCACGATGTTTGTAAATGGATGATACGTTGACAAGGTCTTTGGTTGAGCTTTGATGAAGCGCTATTGCAATAGACATCTGCGTCATTTCCTTACATGTGTGAGCACAAAACAATCATTATTTCTGGTGTAATATATATTATACGCTTAATATTTACAGAGATCGATGCAATTTTTATGTCAGTTCGTCTCCATCCTTTATATAGAAATACGTATATCGGACACAATTTTCTTTATTCTTATTATTTTTATTTATTCATTCATTTACTTATTTGTTGTTGCCCAACATTGATTACCTTCTAAACCTTCGAAGTCCTAAGTCCTAATCGGCGGAAAATAATGAGCTACATGACTTATACATATATATATATATATATATATATATATATATATATATATATATATATATACATATATATATATATATATTATATATATATATATATATATATATATATATATGTATATATAATATATATATATAGATATAGTATATATATATATTAATGATTATATATATATATATATATATATAATAATACCTATATATATATATATATATATATTATATATATATATGTATGTATATATATATATATATATATATATATTATATATATATATATATATATATATGTGTTATATATATATATAAAATAAGATTTACAATTGCCTTTAGATTTCTGCAAGATCAACATTTAGTTTAAAACCTTAACCGAACCATGTAATAATAATAGAAACTGTAACTAAATACTTATCTTCCTGACTCGGAAACCTGAGAGGAAAACTCATTTAAAAGAGAACACTGAAGCAAGGATCCCATTCGTACCCAATGCCTGAGTAACTTGGTCATGGGGGTACATGATTTGTGGAAAACGCCCTCCTCTTTCTATTAATGTCGCTTGTATCAGCCAAATGTTTATAAAACTTATAGTAAATCGCGGTTTGCATTTATGTATACAAATATGACTCCCTGTCAGAACAGGTGGCTGTAAAGGGCGATCTCATTTTGTTGTATGTTTTCATGTTTAAGTTTACAAGTATAAATCGATGTGAATATATATCAGACCTTATACGTGCATACATACATACATATATTACACGATAAAAAAATTAATAAACTTGATTTTCTGTTGCACTTATATATGACTTGTTATGGTACGCGTCTGCTGTGTATCAGTGAGAGCTGAAAAGTTTATAATCGTAAAAAAAAAGGAACACATAACAGTATGATGATTTACATCAGCGATTTACTTATGCGCCTTTTCAATGGAGAATGGCCACGTGAGTAATACATATTCTCCCCGCTATATCATAAATACCGAGCAGAAGACCGCGTTCCCATACTTGGCGTTCTGGACAGAAGAATTATTCCCCTGGAGCCTGGTTGTGAAAATTTGTGAGACGCCTCTAATTGACCTATACATTTTCCCTTTTTACGAATGAAGGCAGAATTTGTCGGTAAAAAAAAAAAAAAAAAAAAAAAAAAAACTTAATTGGGATGAAAAATGTTTCTTGATGGATTGATTAATTTCAGTTATCTTTCTTTTTTCTTTTGTACTACATTCAATATAGCAGTTTTTCCTGATGAACATGTATTATTTTGTACTATGATATCTATGGAGCTTACAATCTGACATGTTATTCATATTCATGAAATGGGCGCACGAATTTATTGTTGATGTTGTAAATGACAGCAAAGGCACTTGATTTGAGGGAAAGTTTCTCTTTTGTTTTTTAAAAACGCTGAGAGGGACTTAAAAGATATTTTAAAGCTATCAAAAAGCAAACGATGCAAATATGCTTATAGGTAATAGGATATATGATCCGAGTGTCAACATATACTCGAATATAGTAGGCCACCACGTTATCATAATTACCAACATCCACGTTTTTACACTGGGTTTTCTCGTGGCGAGGTTAGACATCAGATGTGTTCTTTCCAAGCTTTTCGATCTTCGTTCAGTTTCCACCTGAATTGGGACCCCCACCCCTTTCCCACGACTTCATGATTTACTGGACCTTCCATATCGATCACTCCTTCACAGACTTGTTCTCCCCCAATCTCACCAACTGACCAAACCATATGGAACTTTCTCCAGCCTCTGAATATCTGGGACGTCACGCGGCAAAACTCGAAAAGGACAAGGTAAAAGAGTACACTGCAAGTTACCTTCAAATGTTTGGAATATGCCAACTCCCGTTATTTTCTTAGCTATTGGGGATGATTTTATATTTGTAAAATCGTTCCTCAATGTATGGCTCTATGGAGATATCTTGCTCGTAAAAAAATTTTTTTTTAAATGACTGATGAATAACTTATGTTAAAATATTGGAAAATCCCAATTTTCTTGGGAATTGTCTGATTTCTTTTTGTAGGAGGGTTTTTTATCATGTCCACACGCGTATTTATAGTTCCAAACAAGCTTCATGATATAAAAAAAGTAGCTATGTAACAAAGAGCAATTGAGACAAAAAAGGTTCGCCGTAAATAAGTTCATTCAAGTAGATGGTCAGGCTTTCCAACCTGTATGGAATAAAACAATGGCATTGTTCACCTTGATTAAAATCAACTTGGCAAAAGCATTTCCGGATATCTTAACCTGAAGAAGTAGAGAAATCGGGGGGGCTGATCTGATGACAGAACGCAAAGCATTTGCTCTCGAAAACGTTAGGTCACGAAGTGAGAAGATGAACGCGCAAAGCAGGAATTACTCACAATAGAAAATGAAATTACGCTAACACTAAGAGTCAACAAACAGGCTGCATTATGTCGCGAAGTATATTAGCCTAAAGCAATATTTTGATCTTTATTAGAACTTTGCAGCTTTTAGTGTTGGCGAAACTCTCCTGCAACAGGCAGTTTTCAAAGAATTGTTTTCTTATTTCTTCGAAATATATGAGCAGGCTCATATGAGAGGATAAAAGCATTCAGGGTAGGAAACTAAAGTTAAAATTAATAACAGTGAAGTATTTTTTAAGTTTAATCACACTTAGTCCCCTTCATAAATATATGATTTATTTAAATGTAATTTAAACGATAAAAATAGGTCTGTTGGTTTTCGGTCTTTTCACTTTTTTTTTTTCTTTTTGTTAAACCAAAAACCAATCATATCTGCTATGAGACACAACACTAGAGACGGCAACACCTCTTGTTGAAGAAAAGAAACCAGACCAGGAAAGTCCGACTGATTGTTTTAAGGGTCACTTTTTACTACTTGGATGATTTTACTGTCACAATATGGGAGTAACTGTTACATGAAATTATAAAATTGGCATCAGTGCCGTACGTTATGAATATCAGTTTTTTTTTTTCTTTTTTTAAGTGAAGCATGAACTACAACCAACAACCATATTCTACAGAGAGAGAGAGAGAGAGAGAGAGAGAGAGAGAGAGAGAGACCTTACAGACCTTACATCTTGTTCGGGTTGCCCCAGGTCCCTCAGTATGAGGCACCTTTTATGTCTACCAGAGAGTTGCTAGTACATCTTCCGGTATATTTTGCATCTTCCAATCTTGGATGGTCTGGGATGCAGTTTAGATATTTGTCGAGCTTATTCTTAAACACATCTACGCTCACTCCTGTTATATTCCTCAGATGAGCTGGCAATGCATTGAATAGACGCTGCATTATAGATGCTGGTGTGTAGTGGATTAATGTCCTGTGTGCTTTCCTTATTTTTCCCGGTATAGTTTTGGGCACTATTAATCTACCTCTGCTTGCTCTTTCTGATATTTTTAGCTCCATGATGTTTTCAGCTATTCCTTCTATCTGTTTCCATGCCTGAATTATCATGTAGCATTCTCTTCTCCTTTCTAGACTATATAATTTTAAGTATTGTAGTCTTTCCCAGTAGTCAAGGTCCTTAACTTCTTCTATTCTAGCTGTAAAGGACCTTTGTATATCCTCTATTTGTGCAATATCCTTTTGATAGTGTGGGTACCATATCATATTGCAATATTCAAGTGGACTACGAACATATATTTTATAAAGCATAATCATGTGTTCAGCTTTTCTTGTTTTGAAGTGCTGTAACAACATTCCCATTTTTGCTATTTGATCGTTGCATAACATGTTCCTATTCATCATCACACCAAGGTCTTTAACTGCTTCCTTATTTGTGATTGTCTCATTATTAGGTCCCCTATATGCATATAGCTTTCCTTCTCTGTCTCCATAGTTTATTGATTCAAATTTATCAGAGTTAAATACCATCTTATTTACCTCTGCCCAATCATATACTTTGTTAAGGTCTCTTTGTAGAGCGTTTCTATCTTCATCACAAGTAATTTCTCTACTTATTCTTGTGTCATCGGCGAAACTACTCACTACCGAGTCCTTAACATTACTGTCTATGTCTGCAATTATAATAACAAACAGTAATGCAGCTAACACAGTACCTTGTGGCACACCGGAAATTACCTTAGCTTCATCCGATTTCTCATCGTTTGCAAAAACTATCTGTTTTCTGTTGTGTAAAAATTCTTTTAACCATCTTCCTACTTTATCCACTATATTATGTTTTCTAATTTTCTTCGCTAATATATTATGGTCTACCTTGTCAAAGATTTTGCAAGTCTAGATAAACCACATCTGTTTCGTTTTCCGCTTTTCATATTTTTGTATATGTTTTCATGGTGGACTAACAGTTGGGTTTTGTGTACTTTTTCCGGTACGAACCATGTTGTCCTATGTTAAACATAAGATTTTATTTTTTATTAAATGTTTCATAATATTTTTCTTCATTACCCTTTCATACACTTTCATAATATGTGATGTTAGACTCGCAGGCCTATAATTACTTGCCTCTAGTCTTGATTCACTTTTGAATGTAGGGGTAATATATGCTAATTTGTGCTCATCATAAATCGTGCCTGTATCTACATTTTGTCTTAATAATATTGCAAGTGGCTTTGCGATAGAATGAACTACTTTCTTTAACAAAATAGCAGGGACACCATCAGGCCCTGCTGCAGCTCCATTTTTAATTTCATTGATAGCCTGCACAATATCAGCTTCATTAATATCTATGACAGCTAAATATTCACTATTTTCGTCCCTTACTTCTATATCATTATCTTCATTATTTATTCTAGGGGTGAATTCTCTCTTATATCATTCTGCCAATATGTTGCAAATTTCCTTTTTTTTATTCGTTAATCTCCCTTCAATTCTTAGAGGCCCTATTTCTATTCTTCTTTTCATCTTTTTCGCGTATGAGTATAATAGTTTGTGGTTTTGCTTGATATTTATTAGGGTTTTTTCTTCCAAGTCCCGTTTTTCATTTTCTTTTGATTGTATAATCTTTTGTTCTGCATTTTCTATCTTACTTTTTAGTTCTATAACTTTCCATGCATTTTTTTCTTTTGCAAGACCTTTTTTCCACTTTCTGATTTGCTGGAACAAGATCCTTCTGTCTCTTGGTATGCATGACTGATGTTTACTTTTCTTCTTCGGTATATATTTATCCACTATTTTCTCTAATATATAATATCTCCGTATTTACCCTTATATCATCACTTACGAAAATGTTATCCCAATCCTTGTTTAAATTTCTTGCAATTTATTTCTGACCATTTTATATTTTTACTGTAGAAGTTGTATTTTCCATTCTTCCCTTCCCTCTTTTTCACTTCTTGCTTATCTCTGTTTTCACTTGCTTTGGAATGGACTGTTAATTCTATGACATTATGGTCTGAAATACTCGCATTATAAACTATTATTTCTTTAACATCTCGTTCACAAATACAAGGTCTAAAGTATTTTCCTTTCTTGTTGGCAGGTGATTTATTTGTTGAATGTTGTATTCTAGTAGCATATCTAATAGCTTTTCGAATTGCCTCTTATCTTCTGCACTACTATTACTCTCTTTTTTATATGTATAGTGCAACCACAATCTCCTATTCGTTCTTTCAGTCTACGAAGGAAAGTTGAAGTCTCCGATAGGAGAATAGTCCAGTCCTTGTGATTTCTACATATATCATCCAATTTTTCTATTATTAAGTCAAACTCTTTAGTATTAGGAGGACAGAGAGAGAGAGAGAGAGAGAGAGAGAGAGAGAGAGAGAGAGAGAATGATCTTTTCAGCCCTTCTCCGATATCTGACGGTATTCTTGTCGATCTGAAAACCCGGGAAACAATGGGAAAGAGATACTTCCGAAAGAAATGGTACCATTTGGTCAAAGCTGGTTACAACACTGCGTTATTTGAAGTTCTCTCCAGATATGCCATTTCAAAGAATAGGCAGTTCTACCTGGATTTGCAAGAGGACTAGATTTCTCTGTTTCATTTGGCACCTATAGATAGTATAATCATATTTACTGGATTCTTAACTAAATGCAGTACTTGCTTTCCTTTTTTTTTTTTTTTTTTTTTTTTTTTTGCTCCATTTTTGTTTGTCAGTCCGCCATCAGATCTTAAAATCTACTGAGGCTAGAGGGTCTGCAAATTGGTATGCTGATCATCCACCCTCCAATCACCAAACATACCAAATTGCAACCCTCTAGCCTCAGTAGATTTCCTTTTATTTTCAGGTTATAGCCAACCATGATCTTATGTCTGGCACCCCTAGAGTTGCCAACAACGCAGGCCACCACAGGACAGAGGCTGAATGTTTCTTGAGCGGCGGCCGAGAGCATCATGGGCCGTGGCTGAGAGTTCCATACAGCATTATACGCTGTGCAGAAAACTCGATTGTTCAGAAGAAACTTCGGACCAATTTTCTCTCCTTTATTTATTCATTTATTCGACGGAATCTGTATTTATATTTAATTCATACGTCACAACGTTTTCGTTCTATGTTTAGGCGAGAGCACATTTCGAATTAGAAGTTTAAATTTGAGGTTCACTTGACTTATATGTTTTGTTCCTTGTCCAATTTACAAAAGGTTTTCGTGAGCAGAGTTCAGCTGCATCGCTCTTTTCCAGTTTCTTTCTTGTCTATCTTGCACGCAGTACTTTCAAGTTTATACACGTGCGTAAATTTTACGGAATGTAAATTAAAATTATTGCAATAAATATTTTTATTATCCAGAATTATATCCAACCGCTGAAGAAAGAACAGGGTGCTGCAAATGATGTTTACACTCATTCTAACTAAATTACATCTAAGCCTTGATATCCCCTAAACGAAAACTGTTCAGTGGGTCTCGCAATGAATTTACAATTTTGGGGGTCTGTGCACTCAAAAAACTACAGTACTGGAACAGTAGCAACTGGTTTCTGATGGGTCTGCGGAACAGTATAATGGCCGGTGGTTCAAAACCTGGATTTAGAAAATAGGTCATGCAAAAGGCGAATCACTCCAAAAATGAAGTTTTTGGACCCTGGTTTTCTAAGCTTATCTAATCATACGAGTACAGTGCTCCGTTGGAAGGAGTGCGTAAACAAACATCTCTCATCTTTTCGCTTGTTGGATTCGTTAAATGGTTGAGATGCATCGTCTACCAAGACGTAACTTTATTAGAAGCCAAAAAAATATTGTATGTGTTTTTTGGCACTTCATGTTTCAACGATGTGGAGATTTAAAGGTTACGGTCGGGTATTGTCCTCTTCCCTCGATTTAAATGGAAATATGGTTGGCAGAGGGAGCAGACGTTGCAGTAAACGTAAACAACAGCAATAAAGATAAAGCCGCTGACATTTACTCAAATGAACGTTGCAGTGGCAGTGAGAGCGGTGTTCTAGGTCTACTCCAGAACCAATCTGCCCTAATGGTAGAAGCAGAGGTAGCTGAAACGCGTCAACAAATAAGGAGAATTGCTAATGGAAGTTCTCCGAATCCAGTGTGAGAGCAAAAAATGGCCACATGTTGAACATTCGCTGGAGGCCATTACTGAGTGTATACCTCCAAGTTGGCAGCGGGGAAGTTACCAGCTCCAGCGATGATTCTAGTGACTTGTGGTAGAACAATGAAACAAAAAGTGTATCTGGGAATAACGATAGAACCAGATGGAAAAGGTGAATGGACAGTCGAAATGAGGAAAGGAAGATCAAGAACAGATGAACAATTACTGTTAACAAAAAATTTCTTGTCATATTGTGGCTATTCTTGCATGTGCTTAAATTAATTTGTACAAATTCAATTTATGCAAAAAGGGGAAAACTTGTTATTTCGGCATTCAGTATTAACAGTTCAAATGAAGCAACGAAGTAAATGAAGTCATATCAATGTTTTATCATCAAAGACTGGATAAAATAATGTTATGAGAACACAACATAGAAATCTCTGACAAAATTAAATAAGAGCAATTCGAATTTTCATGGACTTTTATATATATATATATATATATATATATATATATATATATATATATATATATACATATATATATAATATATATATATATATATATATATATATATATATATATATATATATATATATATATATATATATATATACATATATATATATATTATATATATATATATATATATATATATATATATATATATATATATATATATATATATATATATATATATATATATATATATATATGATATATATATATATATATATATATATAATATATATATATATATATATATATATATTATATATATATATATATATATATATTATATATATGTATATATATATATATATATATATATATATATATATATATATATATATATATATTATATATATATGTATATATATATATATATATATATATATATATATATATATATATATATATATATATATATAAAAGTCCATGAAAATTCGAATTATCAATGGTTGGTCACCTCTCACAATGATCACCCTTGATGAAGTGGATTACTCTAGATTAGTCTGATAGCGCGTATTGAAGAGCAAATAGCGGCAGGGAAATGGGAATGGAGGAATTCCTTGATAACACCTGTAATTTCATTTAAGGGATCATGAAGATAATATAATAATAATAATAATAATAATAATAATAATAATAATAATAATAATAATAATAATAATGGAAGAGTCTTTGAGTCCCTGATAATTCCGAGGGATGTGAGCGGAAGGGATAATGAGTCAATGTCTAAAAAGGATCGAGTAGAACATAAATATATTAATTAAATGACATTCGGAGACGTAGTTGCTTGTATATATTATATATATTTATTTATATATATATATATATATATATATATATATATATATATATATACATATATCATATACATATATATATATATATATATATATATATATATATATATATAATATATATATATATATTATATAATATATATATATAAGCGTGATTGAAATTAAACAAGTAAAATATGCTTCGGCGCAACCGAATTTTCTGTAAAGCGTATAATCAAGGCCACCGAAAATAGAACCATCTTTCTGTGATCTCGTATAATCGTATAATGCCGTAGGAGCCGCGACCCGTAAAACTTTCAGGCACGGCCTGGTGGTTCCCTGTACCAAGGTCTAGAGAATACATTCATATTCTCTAGACCCTGCCCTGTAGCGTTGAAAGACGCACGATCATGCCTACTGAACCTTCAATAAACTAAAAACTACTGAAGCTAGAGGGCTGCAAATTGGGATTCCTGGTGATTGGAGGGTGGATGATCAACATATCAATTTGCAGCCCTCTGGCCTCAGTAGCTTTATAAGATCTGAGGGCGGACAGAAAAAGTGCGGACGGACAAACAAAGCGCAATAGTTTTCTTTTACAGAAAACTAGAATTGATGAGAACTGTAACTTTTGTAAAGATCCAGAATAAAAGGCATATGCTTTATTTTTGTAGTAAAGGTACGAAAGTGTTTATCTGATTCAAAAGTCAGTTTTATTTATTGAGCTCAGTTTAAACCAAGACGGGTTAAAGGCTTTAATTCTCGAATATGAATAGATAAAATAGAAAAGAAGATAAAAACTGAAATTTTATAATTGTATCTGGATCAGTAAAGATAAAAACTGATGAAAGGGGAACTATTGGCCTTTTTAAAGGGTAAACTGAATTACTGCAGATCTTTTTGAAATATG
The DNA here is from genome assembly GCF_015104395.2 of Macrobrachium nipponense. Classification (NCBI taxonomy): domain Eukaryota; kingdom Metazoa; phylum Arthropoda; class Malacostraca; order Decapoda; family Palaemonidae; genus Macrobrachium; species Macrobrachium nipponense. The sequence continues at coordinate 17,901,549 of NC_087201.1, read as the reverse complement.
TTTACAAAATCAAATTAAAAAACCTCACTGAAACAAACGAAACTCATTGAAAAGTAAACTATGTTTGAAAATATTTTAATTAAAAAAAACACATATACTTCAAGTGTATGCATTTCACGTTATCATCATGGAATATTGGCAGCGTAATGTCTAGATTTACTGGGCTACATCCTTGGCAAATCTCTTCCAAGATGAAGAAATATAGCTAATAACTTCATTACTACTGAATTGCCCAAACTC
>NC_087201.1:17897319-17900809 GCF_015104395.2 Macrobrachium nipponense | reverse complement strand
GTACGTTTCCAAAGGTATATAAGAAAATAAATTAAAAAAAAAAAAAAAAAAAAAGGAAAAAAAAAAAAAAAAAGAGGAAGGGAAACCTGAAAACCAACGCTGAAATTTCCAGACCTCATATCCTCTGATTTGACAACGCTTGCGTTGCAGTACCTGATAATTATTTTTCAGACGGGAAGAGAGGATCAATCAAAGTTGGATTGTTTAGCTTCAGCGTAACAACCCACCGAAGATATGTGACGGTGCGGGTTAGGCCTTAGTGGTGTGCTTTACTAGTTGTATTATTTTTATTTCTTTTTCCACGATGAATGAGTAGAGGAAAAATTAATTACGAGTCTCATAAGACACAGCTTTTATGTATTGAAAAAAAAATGGGATTTTACAATAATAATAATAATAATAATAATAATAATAATAATAATAATAATAATAATAATAATAATAATAATAATAATTCCTTGGGAAAATTTGCTTTTATAATCATACAGAAACAAAAAATTGTAGCGCAAAACGCAAAAAAAAAAAAAAAAAAACTTATAAGGCATTATCACCAAAACTACTTATTTTCATTCCTAAAAAATGAAAAAAAAAAAAAAAAAATATTATGGACTTCGGTGGTATCTGGTAAAAGCTTTCTGAAGGTCAATGGTACAGCAATTGACATTATCTTCGGATATAACATGAACAGAGTATGCTGACCTAGAAAAATCAATTGCCAAAGAATTCCATTCGAAACCATTAACTTTCTGGGACCCACTAATCTAGTAATAGGGCCTATGCGTGTGTTTGTGTTTGTGTGCTTAGAAGAGAGCAGAGAGAGAGAGAGAGAGAGAGAGAGAGAAGAGAGATGAGAGAGAGAGACTTTAATTAAGTTTCAAATAATACCTCATATCTTGAGGTACTACTAGATCTGCGACGTCAGAGCAGTTTAGTAAACCAATTGTGATTCCACTCCAACGCTCAGTTGAAGCAGCCTACAAAATAAGATCTTAGTTCCTAGTGCCTCCCTCCCTGTGTTATTGGATATAAAACATTTAAGAGAACGTCGCGCAGAGTTAGTGAGGACTAGGAAATCACTTGGCCTGACTTGTATGATGGTACCGAATGCATCGTTACATTTCATCCTAGTGTACCATTTATTCTTTGAGAAATTTTAATAAGAAAAAAAAATAAAGATTAACTAGCATTCAAAATGACCGTCCAAGAATATCTATTAATTTCTTGAAATTGAATACAGTGCAGTGTTTAACTCCACTAATATAGACGGTTTCAAAACACTTAAAGTTCTCATTAACATCTTGAAGAATGTCACCTGGTATCTTAAAATCTCTGTATGTTGACATCGACATATTATCACGAGAGGAATTGTAGTAAGTTCAAGCTTCAAAGCAGCAATCTTGCAATAATGGAAACGCCTCACGTCCCGCGTGAGGTAAACATACATCTAATGAAGACTCGGGCCTCATTGCTTCACAAAACTCATTTTTATGAGAACGCTGGCTGTCAATTATGAGATGAGAGATCTAGACGAGATAAACAGGGACGTCCTCTTCGTTTTATTTATTTTTTTCCCAGATCACATTTGAGAAGAGAGCGGCTCAGACTTGTCGTCGCTTAATGACTGCAGCGTCATCACACTAACCAGTTTGATCGGGAATTATAAAATGGCACTGAGACGGAAACTCATTAAAAATGAATCGTAATCTTCTAATTATAAGAAACGATATATATATATTATAATATATATATATATATATATATCTATATATATATATATATATATATATATATCGTTTCTTATAATTATAAGATTACGTTCATTTTAATGAGTTCCGGTCTGAGTGCCATATATATATTATATATATATATATTATAATTATATATATATATATATATATATATATATATATATATATATATATATATGTATATATAGTATATATATATATATATAAAAAAAAAAATATATATATATATATATATATATCGTTTCTTATAATTTAATAAGATTACGTTCATTTTTAATGAGTTCCGTCTCAGTGCCATTTTTATAATTCCCGATCAAACTGGTTAGGTGATGACGCTGCAGTCATTAAGCGACGACAAGTCTGAGCCGCTCTTTCTCTTCTCAAATGTGATCGGGAAAAAAATAAATAAAACGAAGAGGACGTCCCTGTTTATCTCGTTATATTAGGAGGCAATGCGATCGGCTCTTATTTATGCTCGCTAGAAAGTGAGCAGTTCGCTTGTTTTCTTATTCTGTAACACCCGCTCTAATACGCCCTTGAATCACTTAAAATAAGTGTTTTTATACAATTCAAAAGGAATAAGGGAAAACTGTGCTTTCTTCTTTAAGGTATTGATAGCTTGAGAATTATCAACCATTTTTCGTATTGAGGATTTGTGTTTTTTTTTTTATGTATAGTCATAGTAAAGTGTTTGAAATTGATATATCTTAGTTTTACCAGACCACTGAGTTGATTAACAGCTCCTCCATAGGGCTGGCCCGAAGATTGAGATATTTTACGTAGCTAGGAACCAATTGGCTACTTAGCAACTGGACCTACAGCTTATTGTGGGTTGCGAACCACATCAAGGAAATACATACACATACACACACACAGACACACACACATATATATATATATATATATATATATATATATATATATATATATCGAACTACAATGTCCTTTAATATCTAATTCGCTCTACCTCGGTAAATTAATATATTTTTACCCATTATATGCTTAACCGAAGGGGAATTTTTTTTTCTCGAAATAATAGATTTACCTGTACTTGGCGCGAACGCAGGTACATTATAAATCCAAGGACCGTCAGTGGAAGCTATAAAACCACTCAACCACCGCGAGAGGCTTAAAGGTTTATGGCGTCTCTCACCTCAAATACTTTCTTGCGCTGAAGTATTCGTTGGTTTGGAGACAACATCAACCCGCCTCAACTCCGGTAGTTAAGTAGCGCTTTTGACAACACGTAGCATTTTACATAAGTTCATATCACATTACCGTGATTGATATACATATATCGAGCTACAATGTCCTTTAAATATCTAATCGCTCTACCTCGGAAATTAATATATGAAAATATATTAATTCCGAGGTAGAGCGAATTAGATAATTAGATATTAAAGGACATTGTAGCTCGATATATGTATATGAATCACGGTAATGTGGATATGACTTATATATAATATATATATATATATATATATATATATATATATATATATATGTGTGTGTGTGTGTGTCTGTGTGTGTGTATGTGTATGTATTTCTTGATGTGGTTCGCAACCCACAATAAAGCTGTAGGTCCAGTTGCTAAGTAGCCAATTGGTTCCTAGCTACGTAAAAATATCTCAATCTTCGGGCCAGCCCTAGGAGAGCTGTTAATCTCTCAGTGGTCTGGTAAAACTAAGATATATCAAGTTTCAAACCACTTTACTATGACTATACATAAAAAAAAAACACAC
>NC_087201.1:17867319-17892319 GCF_015104395.2 Macrobrachium nipponense | reverse complement strand
ACATTGTCCACTGAGCCATGAGGGTTTGAATAAAAGCGTATTACTTAATAGAAAAGGGAAACGTTTTAATGCAACAACTGAATATATATAGGTGAGGTGATTAAATTGGGATGGGGTTCCAGTGTCTTGAGAAGGTTAAGTCATGCATTATCATTATCATTTTTATTATTTAAGTAGATGACACCTATTTACATGGAACACGCACATCAAAGGGGCCATCGACTTGAAATTCAAGCTTAAAAGAATGTTGGTTTCTACCTCCCACCAGAACAGGTACTGGAGCAGTACGCGTTTGCATACAATCAAACATACATAATATCTTGTATTAAGAATCTACCTCGTTGACACAATAGTGCTATATCCCTTACCATAAACATATACTCGTAACATACGTACTCACTTATAAAAGAATCTGTTTTCTACAAACAGATTTATGCCTCAAGTGTCAATTATAATTTATTTTTTTATTATGTAAACGTTGTCAAAGCATGGTAAATCATCTGCATATTTTACAATATAACGAAACAGTCACAGAATTTGGAGCCATTCTCTGAGATAATAGACAATTATAGCAGGTTTAGATAAAGTACGTTGATTTCATCTACCGAGATTAATCAAAAGCGTCATAATGTACTGTTATTATCTAAAATGGATCATTGTACAGATTTCTCAAAATGAAGTGTATATTCATCTATTGCTCAACTTTTGTAGCCCATATTTCACTAAATCCTAGATACATTAATAATCTGTAAATGAAAAACTCCATCGAACATATCTTATTTTCTATGGATAAAATATTTGCGGCCACAGAGTTCTTAAAAAAGAAAATGTACACACACACAAAACACACACACACACCACACACACACACACACACACACACACACACACATATATATTATATATATAAAATATATATATATATATATATATATATATATATATATATAATTTCTAAAAAGCCATTATACAATAGCCCTTGTTTTTTTAATGAGAGAGATATTGGCAGCCACAGAGTGATCTAAAAACAAATGTGTGTGTGGTGTATATATATATATATATATATATATATATATATATATATATATATATATATATGTGTGTGTGTGTGTGTGTGTGTGTGTGTGTGTGTATGTGTGTGTGTGTTTTTTTTAGATCACTCTGTGGCTGCAAATATCTTTCATAAAAAACAAGGGCTATTGTTCGTTTCCCGATAAGTAATTTTTCTCTTGTATAATGCCTTTTTAGAAATTATATTTGTGTATATATATATATATAGATATATATATATATATATATATATATATATATATATATATATATATATATATATATATTCAGGAACTATATTCTCTAAAAGACGTTATACAAAGAGAAAAATTACTTACTGGAAAGCGCCACAATGTCAAAATACATCTTCCCCATGACGGCACTATTTATATTTTAAAGCGTTCATCGAAGGAGGTAATATACGAAATCCTACATTTCAAGTTCTTCCATTGACGTCATCCTCTGAAATCCAGTAAGGTTCCTGGGCATCAAAACAAGTCATTTAACAACTGCATGGTTGCCACTCGCAACATGACGATATCCATTGTCGTTTAATAATTCCGCACGAAATGCGAACCGGATCTGATTTCCGAGATCACTGCTCAGAAAATGAGATATCTGCAATTCACGACGAATTGTCCTGAGCCTTAAATTAGTGCAAAGTCCCACATGGAGAATCCAAGGGATTGTTATTTTATTTTTATTTTATTTTTTTTTTTTGTCCGGAAGTATTTTTCATGGGGTGCGTGCACTTATGCATAATACGGTTAATAATATTCTTTAAACTTTTTCTAGAGGTTCAATCAAAATTATCCACAGGCTTTTTATAGCTTTTCGTGTTGTTCAATGTCGCTTGCAGAAGCAAATGTGTGTGAGACTAATGGCTCATCTCAGTGACAAGATTTTGTACTCGCTAGAAGTAGAAATAAACGAAGCGTTACAAAAATTCAAGACGATTGGTTATAAGATATATACTATACTTTTTTTACATAATGTGGTTAACCCATATTATTATCGTTTATATGCTTCATGCACGAGTTCCGCTAATGGCGAGTTTTCTCCAATTTGCGAATGAAGCGGAAAAGTGAAAAAAAAAAAATGTTTTGAAATTGAAAATAATATGAAAATAATGTAAAGGGGGTGACATTTGTGCGTTGAAATGATTAAGCACAGCCATTTCTATGACACATATCTATAAAAAAAAAAACTTGTTTTTTTCTTTTTACCTTTTCATCGGATCAAGTGTCGAATATTTTTGGTGCGTTGAGAATATAACGAATGCGAACTTGCTATTTATATTCGAAATTTGGTTCTGATTTCTAATTTATTCACAGATTAAACAAATTTCAGAAATCCTTATTCCCATCACACCAGAATAAAAGTTTTTTTTATATAATAATTCACAATCATTCTGATATATACTATAAGCCTTATCCACGTGAAGTAAGTTTAAACTCATGCAAAAAAGATATATTCTGATTGCTAACCTCTCTATCACGACGGATTAAAACCTAATAAAAAGTCAAAATGAAAATAGTAACGCGAATGAAGGACCTACCAAAGAAAATATTTCTCTAGGGATGGAAATGAATAACATCAGAATGAGAGGAAAAATCACAGAGCGACGGAATGTGGAGAAAAAAAACAACAACGAAAGGGTGTGAAATCTATGTACGATTGATGGCACCGAATAGAAAAAGGACAAAGTCTATGAATATATCGAGTTTATTGCAAATTGCAGCAGAAGAGAATCACACACATACATTACTGAGCGTAAAGGCTTCAGTCCCCAATCATTTCCATGTCGAGAAAGAGCAGCGTAGCTCTAAAAGGAATGACTGATAAGTTCATTCAAAACCCCTTTATAAGATAAAAGACAGGTGAATATTATAGAAAAAAAACGGAATAATAAAAAAAAAAGGTGAACGGATGGGCGATAATGAAAGAAAATTGCTTTATTGGCGACTGAAGGTGTAATATAGGTGATGAAAGGGAGCGAGGGGGAATTGACTGATTGATTGGCGATTAAGCCGTTATAATTTTCTTCTGTTCATTTTTTGTAAGTCGTAAAACACCAGAGTCTAATTCGGAGACATGATGGATTCTGCCCAATCTCATCTCACGATGCAGATCATATTTGTTTCATACTTCTTTCGGAATGTTTCACAATGAGTTTTATTTTCTAATTTCTTTCATAATTTTCACTGTGAATTGTGTATTCTATATCTTCTGTCATTCCTTAACTACGTCCAACCCTTATTACTTCCATTTAACATTAAAGGTTAGATACGAAGCCTCAGTTAGAATAACAACATTTACTTAGTGTACTACGAATGTTCAGCACAGGAGGATTTTATATGAACAAATGTTTTGGTTATTTCACTCAGCAGTATGTCCAAATAAGTTTTGATTCTACGATGTCTCATTCGTGGTCTCTTACTCATTGTAAGATTAAAACTTAGTTGGACTTTTCTCCGAGTAAAACAAGCAAACCATTTGTTCATACAAAATTCTCTTGTATTGAACATTCATAGTACACAGTAAATATTAGTTCTCACTTTTAATTTTAAATGCAAGCAATAAGGGTGGACATAGTAAAGAGTGACAAAACAAATGTAAAAGGTAATTAATTGTGAAAAATCCTAAAAGAAAAGTGAAAGAAATATGATAAGGTCGAAGGCAGGATGTGCCTTATACGAGTATGTAGATAGCCTTAAAATTTGCTTAAAATACAGGGGAAAGGTGCAGTGGGCGTTACAATGGGAGAAACCAAACACTGTTGGTGAACTTTTCTACGCCCGTGGGCAGTAGTACCTGTTGCCATGTTTTTCTTTGTAGCCACCCACACGCACATAACGGTATACATTAAGAACCTGCTTCTCTTAATAGGGAGCAGCGCCATGAGCTATCACTTCTCTGGTTTTTAGAAGTCTCTCCGGGATGGCGTTGCTAGGCACACGCCTTCCAACACTGATACTCGAGAGCTTGTACGCCGGCGGTTTCTGGCCTTCTTTGATGGTAACCCATCCAAGAGCCAACGTCTTTTAATTTCGCTGATCGCACGGCCATTGGCAAAGTGCACGAGCTACTCTTATTCTTAAAATATCAGAGAAGTTAATATCTCTATGGCGATGCTCCCTATCAAAAAGAAAAACAGGTTCAGAATTTATACTGTTATGTGTGTGGGTGCCTACAAGGAAAAACATAGCAACAGGTACTACAGCCACGGGCTTAGGAAAAGGTTTCACCATCAGTGTTTGTTTGTTCTCTTTGTACGCCCACTGCACCTTTCCCTTGTATTTTACTAAAATTTTAAGGCTCTCTGCATACTCTTATAAAGAACATCTTGCCTTCGGCCCTATAAATACTTCACGTTCATCTCTCTTTCGCTACGGGAGAGATCATACTTTCTCATATACTGACTTCGCTACTTGCATCTCCCCCCACAATTCCATATTTATTACTTCACCCATTATTACGTCACTTGCATATTTTTCTCTCGTGTCCTTTTCACCTTTCAACACTTCACACTCGCAAAGGGGATCGTGGGTTTCAATAGACCCTTTGTAAATCTTTGTAAATTCTTCACGGCATCCCTTTAGCAGTCCTCCTGCAACTCTCATTAATTCTCTCGTCCTGTCACATTCCCCTTCCCTCATCTCACCGTCACATCTGTTTATAACACATACTCTCAAGTAACCTTGCTAATCGCATGATTCGACCTTCTCACCATGCAAACAAACAATCATTACCTTATCTTCGCATTTGGCTTCACAACCTTACTTTTGTTCTCATTCACTTTTTAAATGATTAAGTTAAAAAAAAAACATGAAAAAAATATGATATTTTATCGTCATAGACTTCCGCGACGTTCCGACACTATAGACTCATTTGCTGAACCAAAGATTTAATCAATGCCGGAAGCTCTTATGTATCTGAATACATAACTAAACGCATGTTCATTAAACGCAATCGTATTAAAGTGGGAGAAGACTGATCCCTCACGCATTGCATCTGCAACAACTTCGTTATCGGGAGTAATGAGGATACCTAATTGCATCTTAGTGTCTCGGGGAAGAAACGATTCGCTAGACTAAATGCAGCAGCATCTGCAAGAAGCTGTGCTAAGTCAATTGAAAGTTTAAACTAGGTGGTAGTTCGAGGGAAGAGAAGGTGAAGGAAATGCGACACGTCTCCCAAAACTTCTAAAGGCTCGTAATGAACCAAATGAACTCACCTCACTCTCCATAAAGTCTTACAAAGATAATACGTAGTTCCATGAAACAATTATCCATTCGGTTTCATTAATTAGGTATCTCACTTCTGAGAGAGAGAGAGAGAGAGAGAGAGGTTGGTGTAGCTAATCTTTCAGAATATCGACGTTGTGATACTGATGATAGCAATGTTCCCAAAACCTGAAGGGTCCTTTTCCTTATTGTGAACAAATGTTTTGTAAGATAGAAGTAATCATCCACCCTTCCCCAGCGACAGTCAATTATATCAATTCACTGACAGACGGAGAGGGAGGAGGGGGGAGGGAGAGGAGGAGACTGGTAATTCACTCACTGCATAAATTGGTTTGCTTCAGAAACTGTGAACATTAATTAAGGAATCATTTGAAGATGAAACTGTCCGAGACCAGATCTGTAGCCTAAGAATTTTCACCACGAATAAATATGAGAGAGAGAGAGAGAGAGAGAGAGAGAGAGAGAGAGAGTGAGAGAGAGAGAGAATGTCCTTTAAAATCATCAAGCAAACCCTCAGTCTTTTGTCTTAAAATAGTTACCAACTGGTTTTTTGCTTACTCGGTGAGTAAGCCTACAAACTACTCTGTTGTTATTGTTGGTGGTGGTGGTCGGGGGTTGGGGGGCGGTTTAGTTAAGGTCTATGGAAAAACCTAAAATGGTCTTAAAAAGGAAAAGGTGTTTGGCGTTGAATTAAAGATACAGGGAATTTAGGATAGGATAGTTATGATTTATTTATTAGAATGAAAATGTAAAAAATAAATAATGTGCACGTTAAACAGTACAGAAAAATTATTTCTAATGACTTATTGTGTATTTATTTTAATTTTCGTTGGTGAAAAAGGCTCTATTTGACCATAGATTTCAGCTCTGTTTAATTTACGTTAAAATTTAGGAACATAATGTTTACAACTTATGCGAGAGAGGAAAATCTTGCACGCGTCTCGAGTAAGTTGGAGGTCAGAACACCGTCTTGTTTTCTAGTGTATCATCATTGATATATTTTCGTTTAAATATTCTAAAGAATTCTTGAAAGGTTCTCAGAAACTGTTGTAATATGAAAGGTAAACCTTTAACTGTCAAAATAGTTGTAGGTAGGAAACTTTCCAAGTACTCTTTCTCACCTGTAAACAATTTTCGTCACAATAAAAGTAAATTCAGACATCATCAGTTTGAAAGATAACTTACATAGCGCTTTTGATACCTGATCTGTCGATCAATGTGATTAGAACTTAGACTAAGTGATGGTAATTTAACCAAATTACACTAATCTAAACCAGCAGCGACCTTCCATATCACACTCTGCGACACTACAAGTATTCACACATCATTGAAGTATTCTGATGCAGTCTTTTATGAAAAGTCATTTGGCAGTGTCTTTACGGTCATAATGTTTTTTTTTTTTGGGCGCAGATTTCACTTTCTCCAATATTCATGATAATATTGTTTAGCCAATAAGGGTTTCTGTTACAAATGATACGAGTATAATTACATTTACCACAATTGTATTTGATTTACTTGTTTATTTCTCTATTAATCTTTTCTTACACTAGCGCAGTAGAAGTTCTAACTATATTCAAAGTAATTTATTAACTAATTTATCAACTAACTCAGCCATCAGTATAACTACTGATGCATTCATTCAACAGCATATTGTTTTATTTGATACATTCATATAGAGAACTGAATTGTTAAATTTAGAATAATTGTTCACGTGTTTAATGACCATAAAAACTCTGCTATGCTAAACTTTAAAACAACGCTCATTATCACCAACGCCATCATCGTTGACATGTCCCAAATAAACTATCAGATCAAAGTTACATTTTGTGACATTTCCACTGACGCATCGACAAAACCAGCACCACCTTATTCATTATGTATTCCGAAAAGTTTCCGTATCTTGCAATGTTAAGAATGAAACCGAACTCTTAATATACACGTATATCTATAACTATACCAGAAATCAAGTCAACGCCCCAATCGCAAATATCCCAACTTTCCAAATAATTCATTGGGAATCAATCAATAACTTTCTGGGTTATTTGGTGGGCTTGAAAAGCATATAAAATCGGCTTTCATTTCGGAATCTTTTCAACTCTTACCCTTGGTCCATACTCCATTACTCAGCAAACATTTCTTGAGTCTCCTTCAATAATTTCCTGAGAGATCTTCCCGACGAGAAAGAGCAGGACAGACAAACAGACAGAAAGAGTGAATGAATGAATAAATTACATCTGTCCAGCTTCACTGGCAGATGCAAAGCTATCACATCTGTATCGTTCGTACCACGGAGAGAAAAATAAAGCTGGAACTGAAATTGATGAATAAATCCGAGAGATCTAACAGAGAATGTGCGAAATGACTTCCGTCAGATGCAGTGTATTGAATGGAGGTGAATCCCGATAAGTAAATGGCTGGCTGTTAGTAGGTCTCGCCTATCTCTTCCTTTCAATTCATTCTGCCTTTCAACTGATATTGTTCTTTGGGTCCAGTGCGAGGATTTTCAAATGTCGTTGGTATTAGGAACTGAAAGACAGCTTTCAACAATATCTATTTCACGCACAAAACGAAAATGTTCTAATCGAACTTGAAGGTTTTATCATGTGAGATAATTCTTCATATTTCTTCTGAGAATTTTACAAAACATTCAAAGAGGTCCACTGTCTTCATTCCACATACTCTCTCTTCTCTCTCTCTCTCTCTCTCTCTCTCTCTCTCTCTCTCTCTCTCTCTCTCTCTCACTGAATTAGTATTTTCAAAAATCTAAGCTCAAGAATGAAGGTCAGCTTGGATTAAGAACCAGGACATATCCCAATGGGGACAGTAGCTGTAGCATGGCAGATAGCGATTTCCCTAGTATATGTACAAAAATCAATATCTTCCGTCTAATAAATAAATGATGCACACTTGAATACTGCCTCAAGATGAAAAAAAATATGTAATGGAGTTTTATTTAGACATAATTCAGAATTTTCACCTTTTATTCTTCTCTTTTATTGCATGAAAGGATACGTTGGAAAGTTTGTTGGGAATCGTAACATCTCAAATTAGCCCAAGCGTTCGATTTATAAGACAAAAATAAAATAAAATAACAAGGATCACATTTACCATCAAGTAAGACTAAGCCATAACGTGAGACCCGATGTTCATTCTACAGGTGTTTCTTATTTGTCAATTTGCAACACTTGCAGTGAAGCTTTCGTAAGCAGCTCTTTGAAATGAAGGGAAACAGACCCAGGGAAGACTTCAGAAATTACCACGAGCTAGAAGCTTACTGGCCCAACTTACCTAATCAGAGATAACATAAAAACAAATTTCCATTAGTAAGTCAGGTTTCAACTTCTTTAATTGTTTTATTGTTACGTTTTCTTATGGTAAAGAACTTCCTTAAGAATAGCAGGCTCTGAAATCGATATCGAAAGTCAATTATGAGCAGTTAGGAAAGTTCATTTCCTCATTCTGTTGCGTAGTATATATATATATATATATATATATATATATATATATATATATAGTGTATATATATTAGTGTGTGTGTGTGTGTGTGTGTGTGTGTGGGTGTGTGTGTGTGAGTGATGTGCATATGCTATGCATACTGAAGTATGGGTTAATTTAACAATATTTATAGGGAATAATCACCATGTTTTAATTTTTCATTTCCTCTTCTATAATTTTTTGTCACTACTCTCTCATTACTTTTCTGTGGTGCTAAATCGTTCACAGGTTTATCTCAATTCGCTTACCAAGTTATTCACCATTATAGGCAAGTTATGTTTTTTTTTTTACACAAAGTAGACGATGTAAGGCTACAACGTTGTCAGTTCATCCTTATGAGAAAGAATTGAAGCACACAGAAGGGATAAAGTTTGTACATTCGATTGCTGATGGATGATTGGTTTTGATACAGGTGTCGAGGACGTGTCCTTGCCTTAAAGTGACCTGTGGTAAGGTGTGACAGCTCTTAGGAGTCTCTTGTGGACCTGTGGACTGTGTTCCGAACCAACCGTGATTGATTTCTGATATGCTATTAGGGATAATTCTGTAGCATTGTCAGATGAATAAGTGGCTGTATTGACCTCATCAGTATTGCTTCTGGTGCTCTGTCGCCTCGAATCACTTCGGCGATATGAATGTGTTGTTTCTCTATTCATGGTCGATGGCTGAAGACGTGCTGAAATCACTCCGGGCAGTTGCGGCCATTACAGGTCTTCTGAAAGTAGTAGTGAGCACAGGGTTTAAATCATGGAATTTGTAATGCCTATAGGATGTCTACGTACCAGCTGTGGTTTTGAAGGTGTCAATTAACTAGATTTCAAGTTGGAATATTGCCATCGAAATAACCATTGTGCTTCCCGATAACACCTTGAAAGTGGAATGAAATGTAATGGAAGAGGACGTTTTAGTCATGCTGATATATGGGCTGGATTATGGGCAACTGGATTTGTGAACGTCTTCTTTCTTCAAGGGATTGGGAAGATAGTATATGATTTATATCTCATTTGGGCTCTTGTTACCGAGACAAAAATGATGACACACTAGATAATGCCTCTAAAGGCCTGCTCTTCCTTGATACTTAGACTTCATGTGCAATTTATCATAGATTTTTCATCTATGATGGATGTAATATCATAGAACGAACCGAGGACACCAGAGTGTGCCAAGTGTTAAGGGTATTCGTGATTTGTATATCGATGTTATACTTGAGTAGCTGTTGTTAACTAGGTCTTTCCCTATGCAGCTGAGTTCCTGATGGACACTGCGCCATCCTTGTCCCTTTCTTGATGATGAGGACGTCGACTAATGGAAGCTTCCACTCTGCGCCACTTCAAGTGCACATTCGCTTCTTGAATATTCTGTGGAGATGGTTGATGTTGCCTCGGTGTCCTTAGCATATCCGATGTGTGAGGTAGTTTTCGGTATGAGTTGGAAAATACACTCTTCAGCTATGCCCATCTAAAACTAGTGGAAAGGACGTCCCATTGCTTCACCTTCCATGTGTGGATGAGCCCTCTATGCATATGTTCAAAAGAGATCTGAAGGCATCTTCAGGAATAGTGAATTTAATGGTCATATCGTCCAAACTGAACTTAGATCAGCTTCGATCTACACAGAGTTCACTGAAGTTACAGGGACAGCTTCAAATGACAGATGCCTAGGAATTCTTGTGGTATTGCACATTTTCGGCCTAAACCCTTCTTCCACCGTCACTCAAAAGACGTTCCCCGCCTACTAATATCGAGAGGCTATATCCCACAAGGATTCAACATCTTGATGATCCACACGAGATACAAATCCAGTCAGTCAACAGTAAAAATCACGATGTCATTAAGACCACTTGTCCATTTGGTGGGCACACCACATAAATACCTCGAAGGCCTGTCATTAATCTATTGTGCTCTGTCTTCTATGTGCTCATATTTTTCTGCATAAGGATGATATATTGAAGTTATTTGTAACCTGATTTACAGAACGTTGGTGTAACCAAGGCGTGATCCGACCTCCAGCTTACTTGGGGGTGCTAAAATCTACAGTTCAAATAGATCCACTTGTTTGTAACCAAAGAAAATGAAAATAAACACGCTATATTTCATTAGAAATATTTTTCTGTACTGTTGAACACGCACATTAATTATTTGTTAAGTTTCATTCTAATAAATATATCATAAATATCCACCCTAAAATTCCTGTATTTTTAACTCAAAGCGAAACACCATTTTCAAACCTTTTTAGGCTCCTCCACAGGCCTTTTCCGCCCCCCAATAAGAACAATAGCAACAACAATAACAACAACATAAGTTAGCTCCTAAATCATAAATGTAAGCACAAAAAAGATCTATAACATGGCGGGCAGCATTATTTCCAATGAAACCTTTTGCAAGAATGTGTCACTCTCCAAAATGTTATCATGGTTTATTAATATTAAATTTCAGCTTTATCTCCTCCAATGGAATGAAGGCTATTTACTACACTTACATACATTTGATTGACTGGAAATTAGAAATCATCTTGGTATTAGTTTTCCCATTATTTATTTATTTTTTTTTGTAACCCAGAAACTGTAATATCCCAATCTTTGATTTAAATTGTATAGCGAAATACTCTTTTTATCAGTCATGGCAAGAGCTAGGGTAGAGAAAAAAAAAAACACTATCAGATGCTCATAAAAAGCTATGATAAGTATTTTTTCACAGTAACTGATTAATTTTAACGATACTGATCTAAGATACCTGCATATTTAATTTCATATATAATATTTACTGCATCATCTGTTTTAGATCAAGGTAAGAAATGATGATTTCTGCCATTTACAGGAAACATATTTTAATCCAGTTCAATGTTAGAAGAACTTCTCCATAAACTCATATTTTTCTCTTCTGCTCCTAAAACTTGCTGCTTAATATTTTCGGAGTTCACTAGAAACCCAACTCATAAAATAACATTACGAATGTTTAACGTTAAACTCCCCTTACTGCAGAACGAACAAACGTTCCCCAAAAATAAAAAAAAAGAAATAAAGAAACAAGGACCCATAAAAAACAAGGCCTGCAAGAGCCCAGACCGAGCAATGAGCGAACAAATGAAATAAATGATTAACAGACACATCCAACAAACAATATGTATGTGGAAGTCGTGTGTGCCTATTTTGCATCTATGTAATACAAGGCTTAAGAATCTTCTGAGCAAGCCAAGGACCTTCGCAGATAACAAAACATTCTAAAGCTGAATTTAAAAAGCAACTACTATAAGGAGACTTTGATGTCTATCTCAGTTTTTATGTTGAATGCATAATAAAAACCACTTTGATCACCCTTGGGACAAGACGGTATGTTTTTCGGTTTACTTGTTTAATCTCAAGACAAATAATCAAATAATCTCAGACGCTCGTAAACGCTGCAGTTGAATCGATTGATTGTATGCTAATGCGCCTTGCATCATCAAGGAAAGACGCCTGCCAAGTAAGGCGAGTGAGTCGTGAATCGATATCGGCTAAAAGGAAACCTGACATATTATATCAACAGCTCATTCTTGGCTCTCTTAGGTCTTGTGAAGTGACGGATAATGCAGATCGTCTTTCATCGCCATATCATATGTTTGTTGGTCTTTCATTAGGGTTTCATTGATGTAATGAATTGCTTCTCTTGGGCATTGTGTTTCTGATTTGAAAATAGACGGAAAACGATAGGCTGAAACTTATCTTAGATCACTAAATGATATTAGATTCAGTGATTATGCTGACTTGCCTAACAACTATTTCATTACCATCACAAGTTCCTAACAACGTCTGCAATGACAGGGAAGACTCGACAATATAGGTTAAAATTTTAAACTGTTCAGACAATTTATTAGAGTAATAAAAAAAGGCATGATCCGACCTCCAGCTTACTCTGGACGTGTGCAAGATTTTCCCCTTACACATAAGTGTAAAAATTATATTCCTAAACTTTAACTATAAACGTGCTAAAATCTGTGGTCAAATAAGCCTTGTTTAACCAACGAAAAATAAAAAGAAATATATTACATTTTATTACAAATAATCTTCTGCACAGTGTAATATGCACATTATTTATTTTTTACATTTTGATTCGAAGCATAAATCATTAGTCTCCTCTCCCTAATTTCCTGTACCTTTAAACTAAATGCGAAACACCCTTTTCAGACCTTATTAGGTTTTCCATAGACCGTTCTACCCCCAACAACAACAACAAAGTAGTTTGTAGGCTGATCACCGAGCAAGAAAGACAAAGTCAGATTTTTTTCTATGAATTACTGAAGAACTTCGTAAGGAGTTGAAAATCTGTGTAGAGAATTAGGTTTTATATTTTTTTTTTAGCTATGGATACATTGGGATGTTTAGAAAACGATCGCTAAACTTTCTATAAGTTGTCGTGGGATCACATTTTTGTTGCCATCCAGATTGAATCTGATAGTGAATGATTCATGGAGGAGGGAGAATTTTCAATTCATTATGTTGGGCGCTGGTGACTTGCATACCTTCAATGAGCACAGCTTATATTTTACAAGAGAATTCTCAATCACTTGAGTATTTTGTGAATGGTTTTTCTTGGACAGTAGTTAATAAATCTTGTTTTTGGATAAGAAACTCATGAAATTTTCGCATTTATATCCACCTAATTGTTTTTGAGGATTCTCCATAATGTAATTGGAATTTGTGTAACTGAATCCTGCAAGGGTTTATTTAATGGGAGATTTGACTTCTCACAACCTATGCGTTTATTATCTATTTATTTATTTATTTATTTTATTTTATTTTATTTTTTTGTAATTTTGTAAATAGAGAGGCGGAGCTGAAATGATTTTTAAAACCTTTCATTTAGTATAAGAGAAGACTTGAAAGTTAGATATTACTTGGTATTTCGAGGCCTCAAGTTACCGTAAGCAAAAACTTTTCGTCTTTTTGATAAAGTGTCTGGAAAATTCGCCCAAATAGGAAGCAGGCGATGTTGACATTCACAGAGCTAAAGTAGGTTCTAATGTGGAAATCAAATTCAAAATAAAGCTCCAGGTAAGGCTATCGAATAAGCTATCAAGATGATGCCATTGCTCGGTTACTATACAACGGCTTACCGTAAAAATGACTGTACATACGAAAAATGAAAACAATGATATATATTCCATATGTAATGGCTTCCTTAACCGAGTCAAAATGTCCATCGGAGTAACGAACACTCTGCGACCTTAGTTCATTTCCAATTAAAAAGTTTTCTCATTCCGTGAAAACACGGCCTAAGTCTCATGATAAAAGAAAGCAACGCAGGCTGTAATGCAGGCAATCTCAAGGTAATTCTCTCTCTCTCTCTCTCTCTCTCTCTCTCTCTCTCTCTCTCTCTCTTACTAGTATACGGTATTTTACCATTCATGTAAATCAGCCAAATCTAGAGTTACGCTGCTAACATTTTATATCTCTTTAAAAACGAATAATAAAACACTGATATGAACTATCGACCAACATCCATTTTCTCAAATATCTTCGTCAAAACATAGTAAAATTTGTCTGGTCTTAGTACCATAACTGATTTGTAATAATAATAATAATAATAATATAATAATAACTAATAATAATAATAATAATAATAATAATAATAGCTAAAATGCAAGTTTAGTTGGAAGGGTTCCATGACACGCGCGACCGAGCGGTGAGTGCAGAATGAGTGGGGCAATAAATCGATATGAATTATTTTTCACACGTCCAGAATGCGTGTCTCTAATTAGTTCGGAACTTGTTTTTAATTCCATATGACCGTTTTCTCTCCTGTTCCACTACGGAAAGCGGATACTTAGTTCAATTTCGTTAGTTTTATTCCCAAAATTTCTGATATACATAGACACATATCTTTGTAACTCATTATATCTTATTATTCTATATTGTTTATCTATTTAGATGTTTGGCATTATGCCAAGCACTGGGGCAACTAAGGCCATTCAGCGCTGAAACGGAAATTGACAGTAAAAAGGTTTGAAAGGTGTTAAGAGAGGAAAACCTCAAAGCAGTTGCATTATGAAACAATTGTTAAGAGCAGGTGAACAGCAAAATGGAAGAAAGATAATATTAATGGAGGTACAGTAAAAGGAATGAAAGTAGTTGCAGCTAGGGGCCGAAGGGGCGCTGCAAAGAACCTTAAGTAATGACCACATTGCACCAATTGAGGTGTACTGACGGCACTACCCCGCTAAGGTGATCTTATTCTATATACTCAATAAATGTTTTGGGATTTTCGATCATTCGTCGTGCACTCAGAGTCATCACCTGAATATTGTACCTCCTCGGGACGACCTTTAAATCATACAGACGTTTCTGAGCTGAGGAGTCTGTGAGACTTTGTCCATTGTTATCGTCTTGAGTTTTTCATTTTTTTTTGTTTTTTTTTTTTTAATAACAGATGCTTCCTTACTGATTGGTGTGTCTCTAACAAGTATTAAGGTTTCTCTTGCCAAATTTAAGTATGCTTCCTCCTCAGTTATAAGCATAAAGCGTTGTTTTTTCGTCCAAATACACAGGCACACACACACACACATGTGACCCCACTATGGATCCAGAACCCTTATTGGGCGCTCCTCTAATCTTCTGGTACATCTCAAAAAACATTGTTGTCATCAGACAGCACTGTTGGTTTCAAAAGGCCATGCGAATATATATATATATATATATATATATATATATATATATATATATATATATATATATATATATATATATATAATATATATATATATATATATTTGTGTGTGTGTGTCTATGTGTGTATTTCTATATAAATACACCCCATGTATGCATATTTATGTGTGTGTGGTATTGGATAAATAATTATAAAGCGTGAATAAATAAGTTGTGGTTATTTCACATTTCTTTTAATTAAACTCGTTACAGCAGTTGCATAATCGCTAAGCAGATCAGTCTGTAAGATAAAAAAGACAACTGGTACATTGAACAAAAGCAAAGTTTTCATTTCAGAGGGGAACATATACCGTCCCTAAGTAAAAAAAAAACAAAAATAGTTAGGGATTGACGTCGATGATATCTATCAAATCATTCCATCTCACGTTTGATTCTAAATTCAATCAAAGAAAAATCATCTCGTTTTCTTCCTCTTCTCTTCTTCGTTTTATTTCTTGATTCCATTCATATCCTCTCTTTCGCCTTGTATACTTCCTCGCTTTTATATCTCTCTTCTCTCTCTGTCTTTCCATTCCCGGCTTTTTCTCCTCTCACATTTCGTCTTTCATCTCATCTTTTGGCTTTTTATTTCTTTTTTTCTTCTTTACTTCACTCATCTTTTCCGTACTAAGTCCTTTTTCCTTCCTCCTATTTTACCATCTCTTCATGTCCATCCCTTCCTTTATGGCCTCCACTCTCATTTCTCTTCCCCGAGTTTTTCCTGCGTCATTCTTTGCCTCCTCATTCGTATGTTTACTTTTTTCAGTATCAAATAACTCGTCTCTCTTCTTCTTGCCTGCCTTATAAAGGAATTCTACATCCACGTCGGCCCCTCGGCTTTATTTAGTGATTTAGTCTGCTTCGTTAAAAGGTAGATTTATGGGCCTTTATCGGCCACTCCTTCCTGCTCACCATAAGGTTCCGCGCGTGATGCTCGCCCGCGCATTTTCCTAATGTTTGACCGAATCTATTTGACCTTCGGTGCGTTTTACTTAAAATCTCATTTTTGTAGTAGCGTCGACGACGTTGATTCAGTGCGTTACTGAATGACTGAACATTTAACATTTTGTTCGTAATGTGATAAGAGATATTGTATATCTTTCGATGAAAGCACCCTAATCCCCTGTCAGGTAGAGAGAACATTGGGCGTTAATTTCTTAACACGAGATTTGATCATAAAAAAAAGGCAAATTATCAGGTTGAATTGTAAAGTTGTAAGAGTCAGAAAACTTTACGAGCCCATTCCCGGAGGCGAAGTTCATGGAAATTGGATAGAATGCGATTATCTGCATTCTGTTCTTTTTCTCGTTCCGACCTGATTCCATGGAAAAAAAACCTTCTGCTCTGTAATCTCGAGGAATTTGGTTTCCGACGGGAATAAAAACAACGCACCTCAAAGAAGACGATGCTAATGGTCTCATTTCTTCCCCCGGTCTAACATATGGAGTTCACCTAATTACAGCTACATAACTTCAGTTTTCGATCAAGAAGAGGAACACAGAATTGCGTCAATTCAACGCCGATAAATTGTGCGGCACACGCAGGCTTCGAAATGTATCGGCAGTCAACGACTGAGAGTAACTGGAGCAACAGCCCTGAAGCTAACCAGACAACTCAAAGCGCTGCTTAGAAGCCATTCAGTAAACTACGTGACTCAAAGAGGACAAGATGGAAATGATATACACAGTGAAAAGAATATAACAAGAGGCGTGTTTTATTCTGAAATCAACAGCTGCAGTGACATGTACTTTTTGAGTTTGAACTTAAATGAACGGACAGACATAGCTCAACAAGTGATTAAAAAGAAACAGGACAGACATAGCTCAATAAGTGATTAAAATGAAACAATCTAAAAATCTCGTTAACAACAAATGCGTCTGTATGTACATACCCTGGCTTGCATCCATAAGTCAGTACTATTTAATCAAAGCAGATACGATAACACTTCTGCAAGTTATATTGCTGCCAACATTAAACAGCTTTTATCCCCTCCCAAGGAATCATGTGATTAAACCGACTAAAGTGAAAAAATAAAGCATTCCACATTTTTCCCGTTCTCACACTATATCTGTGTTGTTTAATTCTTGTTTCCAGTCCCTTGCCAGATTGTCCTATATAAAAATACGCAACTCTGAAAAACTCTGGGAGAATTGTTTTTTGGTATGGCTTTTCAAGTATTGAAAAATTTTAAAAAAACATTGAAACAAAAAATTCTTGCAAAAACTTGGAGCCCTACGTGGAAAATCACTATATGGTAAAATAAGTACATTTTGATTTTAAAAGCCACCATGGTGATTACTGAATAAATGTTCTTTGTGCCCTTTTGCAAAGCAATATTCAACAAAATATTTTTTTTTTTTGGGGTGGGGGTATTTTTCTGATGTAATAGGAATATTTCCAAAACTCTTTTTGAAGAAATTCAGGGCTACAGACAGGTACAGCTCATAAACATAGAAGAAATGGATATACATTATGCGAGTTTCTTATTTTACTGCAGAATCATTTATACTGCAGTCTTATATTGATATATCACTGTACTATGTATAAAAATAACAATAAAAATGTCCAAAAATTTCCTCGGCGCAATCGAGTTTTCTGTATGGTCCACGGTCCATGAAGTTTTCCACCCGGCCCAGAGGTGGCCTGCCACATAGCGTTGTCAGACGCACGATTATGGCTAACTTTAACCTTAAATAAAACTACCGAGGCTACATGGCTGCAATTTCCTATGTTGATGGCTGGAGGGTGGATGATCAACATACCAATTTGCAGCCCTCTAGCCTCAGTAGGTTTTGAGATCTGAGGGCGGGCAGAAAAAAGTGCGGACGGACAGACAAAGCCGGCACAATAGTTTCCTTTTCAAAACTTCCGGGCTGCTCTGTGAGCAAGAGCCCGGTGCTGGCATAAGGTCAGTTAATCTAAAACAACATTATCAAAAAACTTAAACGATCGTCCCGCCATTTGTATGTTTATATTCTCAAGATCAGCTGATTGTGCCTACTACCAAAAGAATTGGGAAATAATTTTTTTACTTTCTAATAGAAACGAATGTATTAATGGGATTATAATTATTATCTTTATTTGTGTACATGAATATGAAATGGATGTACGAACTAAACTAGCATACTTTATGTTAGAGTAAAATCCTTTGTTTGTTTACTGATGTGAACATACCTCACCCCCCCCTCCCTTCTCTCTCTCTCTCTCTCAGTACTTAAGTATCTCTTAATGAAATATGAATAACTGTATCATTAACATAAAAGTACGAAACTAGATAGCCAGGAAGTTCGCGGACGCCCACCGAATGAGGGGGTGCAAACAAACACATGTACGTGTTACAATTTTTTTTTTTTATTTGCCTTTCTTGATTTATTGTACCGTTCTTATTACAAGTTCAGTGCTTCTTGAATATGATTACCAAACATAGAATAACAGTACACAAGGGGATATTTTATCACTGTTGATATTTCATCTTTAATAACCGTAAAAATGATTAAAATACAAATTTCTTACATAGGTAATACAAAAACAAAGAGGATGTAACAGGCCGAAAGGATCCTATCGTAATATAATAAAACAAAAGAAAAAAAACATATAAGCTCCTACAACACTCATTCCGCGAATCTCACATATTACATTATATGAATCAAGTTCCTTGCATCTGGCTCCCTAGTGCTTTCTATAAAGTTATTGTATCAGAGGGACATCTCAGAATCTCCCTTTATCAAATCAAATAGAAAGGACAACAGAGATAACCCACCAGAAGCATTTACTCCGAAACCCACACGCTGGAAGAGTTAATTAGTTGTGGTTGGGAAACTAGGATAAAAACAACATCATTACTCCAAACCTAATGGCCAGGTAATAGAAAAGAGAAACATAAAACAGGGTTGCTGACCACTCGTTCGTGATACGAATAGAGCAAGAAGGTCGGGAATGAGAGATAGAAATCTCTCTCTCTCTCTCTTTCTTTCTCTCTCTCTCTTCTCTCTCTCTCTCTCTCTCTGGATTCTAGAGTCCTGAAACGTGCAATTAAAGGCTTGCTATCGTAGGAAGAACGATAAGAGACGCAAAGAAAATTGACAAATATTTAATGACGGAAAGGAATGAACACCAATTCGACAGCAATCCGAAGCTTAATAACCGTTACGTTTTTTTTTACCAGTGAAATCTGCTGAGTGATACTTCATCCTATTAACAGTAACCATATCATTTGTCAGTCATGAGAAAATAACTGTTCAGCAACACTGGTTTTCAAGAGGATACGCTACTGATTCTTGGAAATTTCTAAATGAAGATATATTTTGAAAAGATCAACAAATCGTATTCGGATGTGCATTAATAGATAATGAATATGCAAATAAACTTGAGAGAGAGAGAGAGAGAGATAAGATGGATTGAGATAGAGAGAGAGAGAGAGAGAGAGAGAGAGAGAGAGAGAAGAATCAATCCACCGTTACCTCAAGAAGAAGTAAGATTAATCAATTTAACTTTTCACATTAAATTCCTCTTCATTTTCTCTCTTCCCTTTTTTCCCCTTTGCAAAATCTCCTGACCATCTCAACCAGTACCTGCATCTGTCTTTCTTCTCTCTTATTTTTGTCATCATCTTTTTTACTTTTTTTTAGTCGCTTTTTCCCATTTACATCCCTTCAACAACGTTCTTCCTCTGTTCGTCCTTCCAGCAATATATCTCTCAAGTTCTCTAATTCTCCTCTTTTATCCGATCATCTGCCTCCCCTATTCCGTTCTTCTTCGTTAAAACATTACTCCTTTTTCTCGCCATCGTCCTACTATGATCACCTTCAATCCCTCATTCTTTTCTTTTCAACCTCCTCCCAATTTTACCTAGTTTCCTCTATTTACTCTTTTTCCATTGCCCCTTTTGTACATTCAAAGACAACTCAGTTTCTTTTACATCCCATATATCTGGGGAGGAATTGGCGTCCACATCTTCCTTCGGCTTTACTCTGAGATTTTTTTACGCTTCGCAAAAAAACTTGAATTTATGAGCTTCTTTGGGAGATCTCGTCCACCACGGCAATATTGGGTCGTGTCTCCTGGTGTCTGCCACTGAAATTTCCCATATTTAATCATTCTCTTAGATTGCTAAGGTTCATTGCGATCTTGAGGCGGTATTTTATTTTATTTTGATCCTGAGCATCTGGTTTTTTATTTTTATTCTTTAGTCTTTTTCGAGTCTGTTGTCAATTTTGACGCATAAGTTGCAAACATTATATTCCTAAATTTTAACGTAAAATAAAATGTGTTAAAATCTATGGGCAAATAGAACCTTGTTTCACAAACGAAAATTAAAATAAATGCACTATATTTTATTAGAGATAACTTTTCTTAGTTTGCTCTCCAGGGACAAGGCCACAAGTGACTGAATTCTGCATTCATTTTTCATATGAGAAGTGAGGAATTACGAGTGTTTAATTACAAAAGGATCGAGAATTACCTCTTCTATGAAATGTACGTCAGTTTCTTCCCATGATCTTCTAAGAAGAAAAAAAAAAAGACAAAGGAAACGTGAGAGAGAAAATCTTCCTGGCGAAGTTCATAGGACGAAAGCCAATTACAAGAGCTAATTTATGAAAATTGGGTGCAATGTATTCCATATTTTCTTTGTTTCTCTTCTAGCAAGAACACTTTTTCACTAATAATTAATCAGCACTTACTAAGGCAATCTAGCTTTCTTACAACCATTCATGAATAAAACATAGTAGAGTTCTAAAAAAATACTCACTGCTACAGATGATTTCCCATCAGACCAATTTACTGATGAAAGTAATTAAGGAAATCTAACATACATTTCCCTTGAAGAGAAACCAAGATAAGCCCGTAACTCATTTCTACTCACATTCCCTGGCAAGATAGATGGTTTAATGAGCACTTTGTTATGACAAACCTGATGGCAAATAGCCATACGCTGCTGACTTTTAAGGGCCTCTTCAAGAGCCAGCCATTCCCTAGTAAAGTGAACGATGGACTCAGACATGAACATCTCTCTCTCTCTCTCTCTCTCTCTCTCTCTCTATGTGTGTGTGTGTGTGTGTGTGTGTGGTAATGCCCACATCTCAGTAAACAGCGTTCGATCCCAGAACAGGATGAGCGGTATGGAAGTTTCCCAATAGTCCAGTACGTCATTTTAGGCCTTAACAGTGAAATTATTACCAGGCCATTAGTCACATTTTGTGGGTGACAAAAGTGGTGTGGAGAGAGAGAGAGAGAGAAGAGAGAGAGAGAGAGAGAGAGAGAGAGAGAGAGAGAGATCAAAATACAGGAATGATTATGGATTAGTCTAAAATGTAAACTAGCACATCACTGGAATTGGAATCGCTTCGACGGGGTAATTTTCACTCCACCGGATTGAAGCTTTTCATAAAATATTCATAAACTATCAAATGAGTATGGAAGGAATTTGGAAGGCCATCTAGAACTTGGTCGTTGAGAAAGAGGAAGGGTGTCAGTGGATACCTTTTTTTTTTTTTTTTTTTTTGGGGGGGGGGGGGTTTAGGGTCGGGTTGGGGTGTTGAAGAAACGAACCCCATTTTTTCCACAACACAACTGATAAAGAAAGGCTAGGAAACTTCAGCTCAGCTCACTTTCTTTTCAAGAATAAAAACTTATAATAGACAAAGGGAGGCCTACGTTCTATAATGTATACATGCATAATGATGTAGAGCAGAACAAATATTTAAGCATGAAAGTATTTCAAATTACAGGTTGTTTCAGGATATTAAACTGATGGTACTTGGGAGAATTTACAGAGTAATTAGTTATGTTAATCATGTCAACAAACAGAAAACTGATGCTGTTTAGATGAGAGTTACATAAATTTTTTCCATAGGCTCCTTAATCCGTTAGACAGACTACTTGTAGTGTGCAAGATTTAATGTTATTTGAAGAGAGTTCATAGATGCTTATGAGTTTCACTTCCTTCATCAGACTTCCGTATCTAAGTATATCTACAAACAAGGCATGATTCGATCTCCAGCTATCTCGGGACGCATGCAAGATTTTCCCCTGACGCGTAAGTTTGCAAATATTATACTCCTAATTCTTAACAAGAAGTGGTCTTCGTAATAATGGTCATAATTAAAACTACTCATACTAATAACAAGGATCAAATATAAAGGACACAGATTAAAACACGTTCATACATTCTCAGTTATAAGTGGAAACACAAATTAATGGACCAGAAATATAGCCTCTAAATTCAGTACACAAATAAATCAAAACGTGCTAAAATCTACGGCCAAATCACCGTTGTTTCACCACGAACAATTCAAAATAAATAAAGCTATCTTATTATAATTTTTTCACCGTTTCTTTACCGGTAACTTGCCATTAACTATACATTTCAAATTTCTAATAAATATCATCAGAAGCTATCCTACTGCTCAAAACTTAAAGTGCACCACCACCACCCCCTCCCCCCCCCCCCCCCCCCCCCCCCCCCCTCCCCCCCCCCCCCCCCACCCCCCCCCCCCCCCCCCCCCCCCCCCCCCCCCCCCACCCCCCCTCGGGCAACAACACAGTAGTTTGTAGGCTTACTTCCCGAGGAAGCGAAAACCTATAATTTTGGTCTACAACGAATGGAAAGGTGAATGCCCATATATTCATACCCACT
Source organism: Macrobrachium nipponense (assembly GCF_015104395.2). Taxonomy (NCBI): domain Eukaryota; kingdom Metazoa; phylum Arthropoda; class Malacostraca; order Decapoda; family Palaemonidae; genus Macrobrachium; species Macrobrachium nipponense. Next base: position 17,869,212 of record NC_087201.1, on the reverse strand, counting down.
GAGCATTGGCAAGCTTGGTTTCTGAACTTAATTTTTTAGGAAAAAGTTCGTTGGCATCACATAAAAAACTGAATTTACAACAATTGAGTTCTTAACCGAGATAATGACAATGTCAAACATGAATGAATAAAAACTTTCCCATTCGGGAGGACAGTTGAGATGAATTTGGAACCATGGTCACTTCATCCTGCTGCTGTTTCACAATAAACCTACATCTGTCTTATCTAATTAGAAAGAAAATTATTTTTTATATGAGCAGCTGAGACGAGATTACGCCAAATGAGCAACATATTTCATAAGCTAATCTAATCATATCATCTGTAATTTGTTTACTCGCAGGCAAAACTGCCATTGAATAATTACCACGTAGGCTTCCTCCAGGGGATAATGAATGCTAATTACATTCATGACAAACCATAACGTAAGGTATGCCTGTTATTCTTTACCAAACCTTCCTTATTTCAGTCTAGCCTTATCTCGCCTCCACCACCTTCCACTGAGCCTGATTGGATCAAAAAGGTTAAACATGTTGTTAGTTTAGGCAGTTTTGCCTTAGTTATCAGCGGCTACTTTCTAATAGGCCTTGAAGATAAGCGACCTTTTACTCTTATCTTTAGTTACACATAATACCTGACGAGTATCTTGAAACCTCATTTAATCCTTGTTTCAAATCTCTACATACTAATTTGGCTTTATGATTTTTGTTTCAATCTAACGTCGATGTCAGCCTTTCGGCGAGTATGAAAAAATAATTTTGGAACGCTAAGTGTTTCCCTGTACTAGTTTTCCGTTTAAATCTGCTGTCTACTTTTACCTGTCTTCAAAACCCTTAAACATTTGCGTTTTCATATATTTGGCATTCTAAGTTCGCTTTTTGTTTGAAAAAAATATTCTCGGGGACATATAGGATTTAAATAATCAGGCCTCCTTGCTGAAACGTGTCTGTTGTGACATAAGATAGATTTTTATTTCTACATAAAAAAAAAGGTGGTAGAATTGGCGGAATCAACCATACGTCATCCTCCAAGAGTCCTCGCGAAATAAACGGATTGTTTCAGAGAAATTGAATTCTTAACGTGGAACCACCAACGAGAATCACATCAGCAATCCTGATGCAAAAGCGAATGAAAACTGAGAAATGAGAAGCAGGAGACACGCGCCCAGTAATGTAAAGTCATGTAAATTGATATTTTTAAACGAAGGTTCGTCTCGCAACGAGTCGTGATGACATTCATGCGGTAGAGAAGACCAGTACCAACGTGCGAGGGTAGAAACAGCGTACGTTTACGGGTTTAGGTATGAATTTTTATAGCTCGTGTTATTTCAATTTTAAATTAAACGCTGTTTCTACCCTCCTCCACAGGGCTTTTACTCTGTCATCTAATTGGCTGAACCTTTTCATGAAGAAATAACAACTCTCTCAAACTATTTCAGGAACAACTGTTTTCCATCAAAACTCTTCTTCAGACAGTTAAATAGTATCAACGTTGAATAAGAAGATGACGCCACCTCCTCTATATCACACTGTCCCTAAAATGAACTTTGTACGCGACGTTCCCCTACATACAAGATGACACTTTCAGGAAGAAATTTCTAACCTTCATTCAAAAGGAATTACCGGCCCTCACCTGAAACTCATTCCGAAGAATCCCCGAACAGTTGGCTCCTCTCTTCAAGTTCAAAGACAAGCTCAGTCCTTTGTTTACATCCAACGTTATATATAAGTACAAGTGGCCCAGATGGTAGTCAGGGGATCTATGTCGGATGTCCAAAGAGGCTGTTGCGAGTGCGCATTGATGCTCAACAGAGGGGTCAGCTTCAGAACTGGGAGCATATGTCTAGACCACTGAACAATCTAATATTAAAAACCATTCAAAAACTATGTAAAACCTA
>NC_087201.1:17842319-17862319 GCF_015104395.2 Macrobrachium nipponense | reverse complement strand
ATCTACCTTTCGTTGTAGAAATATTTGAATGGGCCTCTCTCTCTCTCTCTCTCTCTCTCTCTCTCTCTCTCTCTCTGTATGTGTGTGTGTGTGTGTGTAGGGTAAAAACAGATATGTATATATATCACGGATGAGTCAACAAAGGGACAGAATAAAATGAAACTCAAGAGAATACTTCACATTGTTTACCTAAAGACTATAACAATAAAAAGGCCTTAGTCGCAATATCAAACTGAGGCTGTAGGGGGAAGGGAAGTTTTATCCGGGTCACTGATTTCATTGCTTTACTACAAGGCCTGGCAATAAAAGCTGGACTTCCGAAGTATATGATCTTCTGTCCTTAAACTTATCGCTGGCGTTTTGTATGAAACCACCCTGGCCAACAGTCGCTGGGTCTTGGTTCTCTGTCGTGATCTGGATCACTACTGATCCTTCAATGAATGATTCAAGAAACATGGCGTAATCCGACCTCCAGCTTACTCGTGGCGCTTGCTAAAGTCTATGGTGAAATAGAGCGTTGTTTCACCAACGAAAATTAAAATGAATATGCAATATTTTATTAGAAAATAGTTGTTCTGTACTGTTTAACACGCACATTATTTATTTTCTACGTTTTCATACTGATAGATAAATCATAAATATCCTATCCTAAAACTCCTGTATCTTTAACTCAAAGCAAAACACCTTTTCAGGACCTTTTTAGTGTTTTCCATGGGCAATTTTCTACCCCCTCAACAACAACAACAACGAAGTAGTTGTAGGCTTACTCCCCGATTAAATAAAATTATTGCAGGAACAAAGAACCTTTTTCCTTCCATGTAATGGGAGCAAATTCCATTCAACTTGCAAAATCAAATGAGTAAGCAACCCTCTTTTTTTATGAATAATGGCATTCTAAGCTTCATTATTAATTTTATCAATTAACGTCATGTTATTCATCGGCCAAATAATCATAACAAATCATCGGGAATCAGAGAATAGAAAGACCATACACTAATAAATGTGCTGAAAAACAGTTAGCAATATATATTCATTCCATTCTTTGCTTCGCGATGACTAAGAATGTGAGTCCAACATCCATAAGGTAATTCAGAAAGCAATGAAAACCATGAAAGGAAATGCACTAATGTCGCTTTCCGTTGATTTTAAAAATCTGCAAATTTTCAAGGCAAAACAAGTGGTTCCAGAGCAAGTATCTCGGCTATATAAAAATCCACTATTTATAAGCTAGGATATTTCGCTATATAATCTTTCTTGTTCTTTGACCGAGTAAACTAATTAAATATTCACATAGGAAACTGTTTACTTTTAACCCTTCAAATTTAAGTCACAGCAATATTACTTACAAGAATCGGAACTAAGTACAATATTGAGTGAGAGAGAGAGAGAGAGAGAGAGAGAGAGAGAGAGAGAGAGAGAAGAGAGAATTAATATCAGGACGAGAACAATCCAGGCTTGTACTGAAAGTGTATGTTCATGCAAGTAATCAGCCTTGATTATTTCAATAAACGACATGTCTTGAAACTTGAAGACATCGAGGCTTGTTTTGCAATGTGATGTAAAATAAACGGCCCTCTCTCCAAATAGCATTTTTTATTCAAGGACAGTCTTGCTTAATCAAATAACGACTATTTACAAGCAAGGGCTTGAACCAACGTCCAGCTTAATCAGGACGCATGCTAAAATCTAAGGTCGAATAGAGTGTTATTTCAACTCCGAAAATTAAAATAAATACGCTATATTCTATTAGAAATAATTGTTCTATACTGTTTAACATACATATTATTTACTTTTTACGTTTTCATTCTAATAAGTAAATCATAAATATCCTTTCCTAACACTCCTGTATCTTAACTCGATGCGAAACACCTTTCTCAGACCATTTTAGGCTTTTTCATAGGGCTTTCTACGCTCCCCCCACAACAAGAACAAGAACAACAACTATAACAGGTTAGTTCGTTGTCTTACTCGCCGAGTAAGCGAAAACAAATTGCACCACAATGAGATACTAATGCAAGCATGCAAGCATCACGCTAATCCTGAAACAAATAAATAACCTGCTATTTCTTCTTGTTCTCAGATACTGAGCCTGGCTGAAGAGATTGTATGCTAAGGCACCTTTAAATCAAAAGAAGTGACGCTGATGAAGACCATGTAAGATGACTCATGAAGGCGATGCAGGAAACCTGAGTCATCTCGTCAACAACGCGAAGTCACCCGACATCAGAGCTCATTTATGATGGCTAATGAAGGTCATTTGTCTTCTTCTAATCGTCCTCTTGTTTTCTCTTCTTCAAGAAGCTTTCAGGTTTAATGGTGTCTTATTTCTTGCTATCTGCATCATATGACTGTCATATTTCACAAAGATATCCACATCATCAGAAAAGACATAATTCGCATCAATTTTTTTCGGCCTAATTGAAAAAGTAAATAAATAAACAAATATAATTCAAATAATCAATATAATTTCACCTCATTTTGATTTCTTTTAATGGAAAAGGGTTTTAATGAGATGAGTAAATGCCATGAACATGTTCTTAGAAACAACAAATGTTCAAGACGATAACTATCTCAGTTTTGGAGTCGCTCCATTGCAAGCAAAAACACATATGAAAAATTTGAGAAAATCGAAATACAGATTCAACAAAGAACAATAATAAGCTTATATATATATATATATTATATATATATATATATATTATATATATATATATATATATATATATATATATATATATATATATATATATATATTGACTGACAGATTAATATTCCCATACTTATTGTTATAAAATCTATGGAATGAGTTATGGAGTGTTATGAGAATAAAAAAAAACTGCTGAAGAGAGAGAGAGAGAGAGAGAGAGAGAGAGAGAGAGAGAGAGAGAGAGAGAGAGAGAGAGAGGCGAAGGAGTACATTTAACACAACAAAGCAAACATGGCGACGAAGAAATCACACCTAAAATAAATAACGTAAACAAATCGTACAAAAGAAGTCTCTCCTAAAGGAGGTGAATGTAAAATCATATATTATTGCGCTAAATAATCGGAGGAAACCACTTTGATGACGTGCCTGCGTGCATTAGAAGCCTCCAGAGATTACAAAGCGTTTTGCGTCTCCTCAAACAGAATGCCCATTACAGCAATCATTAAGGGATGGAGGTAATTAATAAGAAGCCAATGAGCACGGCAGGCTTCTATGACTCATAGTTTCATAAGACGGTTAGGAATAAAAACAATATTTTTAAAGGCGCTACGGCAAGAGACCTAATGCCAAATTCTACGGACAGGGGAAGTATCGCTTTTGCATATAACGAGAAAACGGGTAAAGTGAATATATATATATATATATATATATAATATATATATATATATATATATATATATATATATATATATATATATATATATATATATATATATATATATATATATATATACGTACGTAAGTACGTACTACTTACTACATACACATACATATACATATTTTTCTTAGTATACAGGAAAGAGGATGGGCGGAGCAAACTGTTCCTTATGAAACAGTTAAGACAGAAAATAAGAGTCACAGAACAGATGAAGGAAGGAAGGCAGAATGATGTATGCATTCAGAAAGTATCTTGGAGTGTCCATGGAAGCCATGGCAGTAGCCATGAAAGCCATTGTTGGCAAGTATGAAAGGACATCATTTTGTTTGACTTTTGAACGTGAATAAGATGAAAAAGATGGAAATTGTACAGATAAATGGTTTGCAAAGGATATTTGCAAAAAAGCATTTGGAATTCTGTATTCCCATTTTCACACTTGTTTTATACAGTCATCAGCTCCGCCTTTGGGTGGGTTTTTCCAGCGCCATGTTCCATATTTCTCATCTCTTTTTCCACATTACCTTCGCCTTTTCATCTTTGCTATTTCTCCGGTTGTTCATTATTGTTGCTTCATCGACTTTTCTTACGAAGTGTGCCTTGGTAACCCTCTTTCGTCAGGTTTTATATCACATTTCTCCTTCATTTATTAAAAGTCACCCACCCCCCCTTATCTCCTTCCTCTTCCCCTTCTCCTCTTTCCCAAGACTTCATTTTCATCTCCCTCCTCACCTCTCGCTTTTTCGCCTCTCGGATTTTTTCCCTATGCATCTTTTTCTTCCTTTCCTCAAGCCTCATTCGCATTTTCACCCGCCATATATTACTCCGGATTTTTCCTTTTTCATTTTATTTCCTTAATACGTCTGGAGAGGAATTCCAGAACCATATCGTCCCTTCGGGCGTTACTTTGCGATTTTTTACGCTTCATAAAAAGTCAAGATTTACGACAGTCTGATGAGACCCTCCTATAACACCCGAGAGCCCTACCAACCTCTCTCTCTCTCTCTCTCTCTCTTGCATACGCACAGGCTCGTGATGGTCCCCCGTGAGTTTCGCCCAAATTCAGTTACCTCCTTTTGACCCGGCTGTGTTTTCAGTTACAGCTTGGTTACATTTCAGTTAGGCTTTGGAGAATGTAATTTATTGCTCTGTTTCCTTAGGCCTCTTACAAAGTCTATGAGAGTTTGCAGGATAATGGTTCCAGCATTCTTATAATTAGTGAGTGGTCCTGTACGTTTTCATTTTTATTTATCATTGAGAAATAAGAATTCAGACTTTTTTAATGAAGAAAGAGAGAAACTGACTGGAACATAGGTGTTGAAGGACAGTTGGTTCCTTCTCGAATACTTTAGGTGGTTTTACAAAGATAAAAGTCAAACAATAACATGAGTCCAGTCCTACAAGCTGGGATCTCGATGAACCATACTTAACTGTATTTTCTATTTTCTCCTTCAGGTCAAATGATCCCCTTCGCACTGTAATAATCACTTTATACGGATACATTCAGCAACCAGGAAGGGCTTATTTGAGCAAAATAGACGAGGACAAAAACAGTAACCTCCTTGGATGAACGCGTTAACGGTCTCATCTTGACTTAATTTATCTTCTCAGTTACTCATGAGTAATCAGCTTCTATTTTTATGAAGCGGAGCAAAATCTCACTGAGGGGCCTCCCACCCCCTCTCCGACCTCCTCCTCTTAACAGCTGCACAACACGCAAACTTTAGAATCATCACCTCATTTGGGAGAAACACTGTGCGACTTCGGTTCCATGATAAGTGGGTCGCTGAACATCCTTTGTGGCAACTGAGTAAAAACATATGATGCGTTTTTGTTTTTCGTTACTGAGTCACTACGTTCTTACTTGAAAGCGCTACACCACCCCAGGTTTTGCTACTGAAACAGCTTTTAAATCATTGTAATTTCTTTATAAAACTGATTTTTGCTTATTCGGGAAGTAAGCCTATAAACTACTTGTGTTCTTCTTGTTGAGGGGTAGGAAAGGAGGTCTATGGGCGGGCATAAAAAGGTCGAAGAAGGTGCTTCGCGTCGAGTTAAGGTAAAGATACAGGAATTTTATGATAGGATATTTATGATTTATCTATTAGAATGAAAATGTATAAAATAAATAGAGTATGTTAAACAGTAAAGAAAAATGATTTCTAATAAATTATAGCGCATTTATTAAAATTTTCGTTGTTTGCACATGGACATTATATTTTCATTATGGTATTTCAAGAGCCTTTTCATATTAATATGATTCAATATCAAAATTATAAAAAGAAAGTCATACCAGCGTAAGGTGCATTTGAATCACTTCTTCGATAAATTTTGAAAAGAGAGTGCGAGTGCATGCTTAATATTCTGCTGATTCTCAGCTGTCTTTAGTTATCTCAAAAGCAAATCGATTTCCGCAGTCAATTTCGAACATGAAAACTGCTTCCATCTTATCGTGAGGCTTTAGAAATAAAAAGAGATCAATGCGTGTAAAAATGAGACAACTTCAAAAGCGAGTTAAATACACAAACCAAACCATCTCGACGGAAGAGTTTCGAATGATATTTATGCTTGCATTACAATAGAAGTCTGTTATAGCTTGCCATATTTTAGAAGAGCATAGTGTGGTCATGAAAAATATCCTGGCAAAGCACATTGTTTCAAATCCGTACTCTCATGAAACCAATGGCTGTGAAATGGGCAGCCCTAATGACATTTGGCCCTGCGACCCCCGCCGGGCCTATAGGAATGATATTGTTTTCTCTTGCCATTTGGATTTTGTTACGGTTCGAGGTGACACGCGGGGATGGTCCGGATAGAAATCTGGCCAATTTGCTTATTCTGGTGATGTCCTCTGTATTAGTTGGGGGAAATTGCATTCGAATAAATCTAATATTTACATTTCCTTGAATAAAGTTGATGAATTTGGCTGGAATTTCCTCAGGGCACTCACTTTTTCAAGTAAAACCTTGGTAGTAAATCGTCATAACCAGATTTAAAAGTTAATTTCTTAAAGATAAAATAATTCTTAGGCTACACATATGTAACTCTATTCAAAGGAAACTTACCATGTAGACGGAATCTTCACCTTCCTTTTCCTTTTATTTGTTTTCCCAATATTATCCAAACCATCAGAAAATCTTTAATCTCTCTTGCTCCATGAAGGGGAGATAAAATAACAAATAATTCTTTGAAAAGAATATAAACATCCTGATACCAAGGAACTCGCAATTAGGTGAATAGAATTTTATCATAATCCTTTTATGACTGAAATATAGGTTTGTAATTGCATTCATTTATTTATATTAAAATGTTTCCTCTTCCTAAACGCTCTGTATTCATATGACATATTCCGACTGATAAAATGAGTTGGATAAAGCGCCACGAAGTCCCAAGATGGTTGACCACATCTTTTAGATTGAGCTGTGCTTGCCTTGTAATCGATAATAATTTTACCCACGGGATATTCTTTTTTTCTCTCGAAGAAAGTACATTTGTGCCTCCTTCCCTTTTCAAACTAACCGTGTATGCCTTTTCCATTTAGTACCTTCATCCTCGCCGTAAGTGCTGCCCGGTAAATACAAATGTGGACGACCAATATTTATTAAGGAAACAGACCACACGCGCACACACAGTGGCGCCTACTGTGTAAATTTCTCTCGGATATCTTGTCTCTTCTTCATCTCTTTGTATCCTATTTTAATGTCACATATTTATTTCGAATTCTCCGGCTTTCGTGCAGCGCCACAACTATACAACTACAAAACGACTGTTCGCAAAAGCTGCTACATCACATCAAAGGACTGGTTGTCTGCAATCACGACGTTTTTCATTTCAAATCTACGTGAATTTAGCGAGAGCATGGCAAGCAAGCAGCTAAACTCTGCAACAGAGGAAGTTCCATTGCAAATACCTCCCTTGTTGTAGTCGTTAGATTAGGGACTTGGCCGTAAGACTTTCGGGTAAGCAGAGACAAATTCAGTTCGGAAAGAAAGCAATATATCTAAGACGAAAACGTATTTAATTTTGAGTGTCATACAAAGTTCAGAAAACATAGACATTTGGCAATAGAAACAACTTTTTTTTCCATCGTCAGGATATAGCGGGTTTCTACCAGTACTTTCTGAGGACATTAAATAATCACAGGAATGACTTAAGATGAAATTCTGCCATTATCTGTTTTCAAATGGGTCGCCTTGGGTGCAATGTAATTTCAAGAGTGCATGACTTCAACTGATGTTTTATTAAACCATCAATGATGAAATAATTCCGTTATGAAATTCCATTAAACTGTTTTCATGGTTAGCGGAAAATTTAATATCCGAACTCCAAGTTACCAGAACTTTTTTAATAAGTTATTCAATAAGTGTCTCTGTGAACTCTAAGGTTATTCTATGTGTTAACTGAAATAGTAGGTCGTTTCAGATAATTAATATGTGCATGTGTGTGCGCGTGTGTGTCTAAGAGAGAGAGAGAGAGAGAGAGAGAGAGAGAGAGATTTTATGCTTTCTTTCATCGTTTATACAGCACCTTGTCCACTTGCACGTAATTTCAATGAAGTAATTTTTAGGTGAATTGAATTGTAATATAGAATTTAGGCCAAAGGCCAAGTACTGGGATCCCGAAAAGGTCATTCCGCTCTAAAACAGAAATTGAGAGTGAATGGTTTGAAAAGTGTAACAGGAGGAAAACCTCAAAGCAGTTTGCAATATGAATCAATTTTCAAGAGAGGGTGGAAAGTAAGATGGGAAAATGAGAATATGAAAGGAGGTAAAGTAAAAAGAACGAAAAGGGTTGCAGCAAGGGGCTATCATTCATAAAGAAAATACCATGAACAGACATTCAGTGTCCCAACTTTCCCTGGGGAATATTGTGTTGAACATTGCTATCTTTTCATTAGGGCGAATGTCATCAATATGATTGAAAATACAAATTTTCTTCGTTTCCCCCTCCCTCCTTGACTCTTTCTCTGTGCTTACGTTATAGTAGGTAGGTGTTCTGTTTACGCATAATTCATTACATTTAAACTCTATCATTAAGACGCCATTTTTACATGCCTTCATTATTCACATTCAAAGCCGATGTCTCACCTTTCTATTTTCCATTTTATTCAATATCCATACCCTTGTTTACATTTACTCTCAACTTTTCCTAGTTCCAAGCAAGATCAAAGTCTTTCTTATATTTCCTAAAGACCCCTTTTTTACAATGCATAACCATTATTGTATCGCCTGTAACATTAACTCTTTCGCATACCAATAACTTCTTATTTCATATCTCGCAACTTTGCACATTCTGGCACCACTCCATCAAAACAGACATTGAGCGGTACTGGATGTATAATGAACCGCAAGCCAAGATCTATTCTTACACGAACCAGTCACTCTGCGCTCTACTTGCTCCTCTTCCACCAAAATTCTCCATATTCTGTAAATTCCAAAATAAACTAAGTTCATCGACGAAAGACTTCAGCCATTTCAAAGAACATACAATTTTATATTTCACCCTTTTATCCATTTGCTAGTTATTCATTCTCTTTAAACTTATTCCCCAGTAAATTATTGTTTACATTCTCCTCTCTGCTTCTCTTTGACTACAATATGAATCTTCCTGTATGCTTGCGCATTACATTTGGCTCTGTCATGCACCTGCTATTTCAATGGAAACCTTTTCTACATCAAAATATTCAATTTACTCAACCCAAACAATTTGAAAACTAATCGTCTGCCTCTTCCACTTCCGTGTTATTAATTCTAACCCAGAACACAATCATTTTATCATTCTCTAAGCCCCTTTACTTCCTTCTGATTGATTCTTTTTTTTACAGCCATATTCCCCTCCTGTCTCTCTAGCTTACACTTCTCTTAAGTGGACAGGTGGGAGTGAGAATAAAGGCTTCAAAAGTAGATCAATCAAAGAAATGAGGTGGCGTAAAGAATATATATATATATATATATATATATATATATATATATATATATATATATATATATATATATATATACATATATATATAGACACACACACACACACAAATATATATATATATATATATATATATATATACATATATATATATATATATATATATTCTAGCTAACCAGCCCTGCACTGCCCGGTAATACTCTGAATGACAACTGATAATCTCTCTCTCTCTCTCTCTCTCTCTTATGAGACCAGCAATAAATAAAAAATGAAATTCGGCAAAGTCATCAAAATCACGTTAGCCCAAAGATGCTTAGGGACCTATTCATTTGGATCCACATAGCATGAAAAATCCCTGGGAATCCTCATCGTATATTTAAATCCAGCTGTTGTTCAGAGCTCGATAAAAGCCGAGTGAGGAAGCAACGAGGACTTACCTTCATCGGGCTACAAAAATATTATTATTCTAAAATAAACTAAATAAAGAGAGTAAATTTTTGAGGTTACTTCCCATTCTTCGAAATTATTTTCTGTTCACATCCCTCAGATCCACTTATTGTACTATGACTAATCCTAGTCTGTTGTGGTTAGGCTGTCATAGTAAACAAACAATTTCATTCTTTTTAACCAGTATAAGTTCCTATAGCATGTTGAAATCAAGCCGTTGAGTCTCGCAGTTTACTAACTGGGTTGGAAGTGGGTGGGTGTTGCGTATAGTACAAAGTGTACTGTGTTCATACACCTGTTTAGCATATATAATATATATATATATATATATAATAATATCATATATATATATATATATATATATTCATTTATTTATTTATAAATGGATGTATGAATGTATGGACAACTGACTCACATTGAGCAATTTCAACCAAACTTGTATACAAATGACTTACTATCTTAAAAAAAAAAATACTTGGGTGGGGGGGGGGGGGAGGTTTAAGACATTACTGGCACCAAAGGGGGTCTGGGTGGAAAGGAATTCCCTTCAATTGGGGCTGGTTCTACACATAGACTTAGTGACCGACTAACTCTACGAATTTATCATATCTCATTTCGGTAAACATATGACTTACAATCTGGAAAAGAACACTGTGGGGGTAAGACATCACTGGCAACTAAGGGGTTGAGGGTGGGAAGGGGGTGACATGTAAAAATCCCCCATAGAAAACAACAGAAATTAGTGTCTAATATTTAGTTTTTGAAGTTGCTGCAATGAATAGTGACACAGCCGATGCCCTTTAATTTCAAGTTCAGCCCAATAGGAATGCAGGTGAGGTGGGGGGCATATATGAAGTGACATAAATGATGTTCAATGTAACTGAAGCAACTATCTTAACACGAGAAAGAGAGAGAGAGAGAGAGAGAGAGAGAGAGAGAGTTTATCAGTTGTCATTTAGAGTATTCCCAGGCAGTGCTCGGCTGGTCAGCTTGTGAATATTATATATATATATATATATATATATATATATATATATATATATATATATATATGTGTGTGTGTGTGTGTGTGTGTGTGTGTGTGTGTGTATGTATATATATATATATATATATATATATATATATATATATATATATATATATATATATATATATATAAATGGAATTTTAGTTAGGATGACCATCGAGGACCTATAACAAGCATGTTATTTGAAGGTAGATCTCCATGTCTCTATTTTAGAGGAGTATTTTGAAATCCATGCTGAAAAAAAATTTCATTGGAGAGAGAGAGAGAGAGAGAGCTAGAGAGAGCGAGAGAGAGAGAGAGAGAGAGAGAGAGAGATAATCCACTGACCGCGTCGTCTAGTCGCCCGTTCAATGAACATAAGGCCAAAATACTTGGCGTGTATTCATTTCACATAATGCAATGATGTGCATATTGGCATTGAGTCACGAAAGGGTTGCAAAAGTGAATATTGCAGCGGTTTGTAAAAATCAGTGAGAGGGAGTTTCAAGGCTCAGTTTTGCTCCATCATTATCCCAGCCAGAATTCCCATCCCTTGCACGAATGATCAGTTTCACAAATACTTGCATGTATGTAATTAAGGGGGCGGAGTAGAGAATATGTGCAGGTGTTATATATATATATATATATATATATATATATATATATATATATATATATATATATATATATATATATATATGTGTGTGTGTGTGTGTGTGTATGTATATATATATATATATATATATATATATATATATATATATATATATATATATATATATATATATATATATTCACAAGCTGACCAGCCGAGCACTGCCTGGGAATACTCTACATGAAAACTGATAAACTCTCTCTCTCTCTCTCTCTCTCTCTCTCTCTCTCTCTCTCGTGTTAAGATAGTTGCTTCAGTTACATTGAACATCATCTATGTCAGTTTATATATGGCCCCCCCCCAACCTCACCTGCATTACTATTGGGGCTGAACTTGAAATTAAAGGGCATCGGCTGTGTCACTATTCATTGCAGCAACTTCGAAAACTAATTATTAGGACACTGATATCTGTCGTTTTCTATTATTTATATATATATATATAAAAAAATATATATATAATATATATATATATATATATATATATATATATATATATATATATATATATATAAACACATACACATATCTATAAGTGTGGGTGTGGGGTGTATGTGCATACAACACCCATTTATTTATTTTTCAAGTGTGGCAACCATTACAAACTCTCTCTCTCTCTCTCTTTTCTTTTTTTGTACAATTTAAAGGTATGTTGCGGTTCGTGGCCACAGGAGATAACAGCGGAGCTAAACGGTACTTCCAGGTGCCTACACCGGACAGAAACAGGTAGATAATAATCAGCAGACAATACAGGGAGCTCAAGCGATACGGGAATTTCTACTGCGAGCTTATCCCAACCCCATCCCCTTGATTTCAGGGGATGTCCAACTTTTCTTCAGTTTGGAGGCCGACGAAAGTGAGAAATTAATGGCGCTTGGTGGCAGAAAGAGAAAAAAAGGAAAACCTACCGCTGGAACATATGTGATTCACATTTTTTTTATGATTATGATGAAGTACTGTGTTAGCTTCTTGGTTATATTATTGACCTAGCTATAATAATTAGTAATATACAATTTAATTCGAGCAGCTTCTCAATATGCAATTATTAAATGTCCACTTACTATATTCCTACTTATAAAATATTATTACTGATAAGATTTCGACAAACAAGTGGCTATATAGTATACAGTCTTTATTTTACATTTCTCATTCTAATTACTGCATCCTTCGTGAGACACAAGTCTTTTATTCCTGTTATCTTTTTACTTTACAAATATTAAGAGATGTAAACCCAATATTGCCAGGTCGTAAAAAAAAAAACATGTCAATGGATCTTACCATCTGTCTCTGGCATAGGCGACATTTTCTAAAGAACCATGTCAGTCATAATAAAGTAATAATAAATAAAAATAGAAATTGTAAAATAAAAATAAAATAAAAAAAAAAACAAAAAAATAAATAATAATAATAATAATAATAATAATAATAATAATAATAATAATACTAATAATAATAATAATAACAATAATGATAATAATAATAATAATAATAATAATAATAATAATAATAATAATAATAATAATAATAATAATAATAATAATAACAACAGAAACAAATAACTTGGCATATGCAGGAGCAAGACTAATTGCAGAACTGATGGGGATTCGAACACCAACACCACCAGCACAACCAACCCAACAGAAACCAAAACAGCAACCTCCTTGGAAAAGGCGCCTGGAAAAGCAAATCATGGTGATGAGATCTGACTTGAGCAAACTGAAAGAGATGGCAGAAAAAAGGCTAAGAAGCAAGAAAACAAGGAAGAACTCAACGAGAAATACAAAGTACAAGAGAGGGGACTAAACAACACAATAGAAGATGTAAAACAGAGGCTTAAGGCCAAAGCACATAAGATCCAACGGTACATGAACAGGAATAAGGGATACCAACAGAACAAACTATTCGGAACCAACCAGAAAAGACTATACAGCCAACTAAGAGGGGAAGACAACCACCAAGAAATTCCTGAAGCCGAACCAAGTAAGAGACTCTGGGAAAACATATAGAGCAATCCGGTATCACACAACAAACATGCAACATGGCTCCAGGAAGTCAAGGAAGAAGAAACAAGGAGAATAAAACAATGATTCACAGAGATCACGACAGACACAGTCAGACACCAACTAAAGAAAATGCCAAACTGGAAAGCACCAGGTCCCGATGAAGTCCATGGATACTGGCTCAAAAACTTCAAGGCCCTACACCCACGAATAACAGAACAACTCCAGCATTGTATCTCAAATCACCATGCACCCAAATGGATGACCATAGGAAAAACATCCTTAGTACAAAAATACAAGAGTAAGGGAAATATAGCCAGTAACTACAGGTCTATCACCTGCCTACCAATAATGTGGAAGTTACTAACAGGTATCATCAGTGAAAGGCTATACAATACCTAGAGGAGACAAACAACAATCCCCCATTAACAGAAAGGCTGCAAAAGGAAGTGTAGGGGCACAAAAGACCAGCTCCTGATAGACAAAACGGTAATGAAGAACAGTAGAAGGAAAACCAACCTAAGCATGGCATGGGTAGACTATAAGAAAGCCTTCGAAATGACATCACACACATGGCTAATAGAATGCCTGAAAATATATGGGCAGAGGAAAACCCATCAGACTTCTTCAAAAATACAATGTCGCAACGGGAATACAATACTTACAAGCTCCGGAAATAAGACTAGCAGAGGTTAATATCAGGAGAGGGATCTTCCAGGGCGACTCACCATCCCCACTACTCTTCGTAGTAGCCATGATTCCCATGACAAAAGTACTACAGAAGATGGATGCCGGGTACCAACTCAAGAAAAGAGGCAACAGAATCAACCATCTGATGTTCATGGACGACATCAAGCTGTATGGTAAAGAGCATCAAGGATATAGATACCCTAATCCAGACGGTAAGGATTGTATCTGGGGACATCAGGATGGAGTTTGGAATAGAAAAATGTCGCCTTAGTCAACACACAAAAACGCAAAGTAACGAGAACTGAAGGGATAAAGCTACCAGATGGGGAGCAACATCAAACACATAGATGGGACTGGATACAAATACCTGGGAATAATGGAAGGAGGGGATATAAAACTCCAAGAGATGAAGGGCACTATCAGGAAAGAATATGCAGAGACACAAGGCGATACTCAAGTCATAACTCAACGCCGGAAATATGATAAAAGCATAAACACATGGACAGTGCCAGTAATCAGATACAGCGCAGGAATAATGGAATGGACGAGGGCAGAACTCTGCAGCATAGATCAGAAAACCAGGAAACATATGACAATACACAAAGCACTACACCCAAGAGCAAATACAGACAGACTATACATAACACGAAAGGAAGGAGGGAGAGGACTACTAAGTATAGAGGACTGCGTCAACATCGAGAACAGAGCACTGGGGCAATATCTGAAAACCAGTGAAGACGAGTGGCTAAAGAGTGCATGGGAAGAAGGACTAATAAAAGTAGACGAATACTCCCAGAAATATACAGGGACAGGAGAATAACAAACATAGCAGAGGACTGGCACAACAAACCAATGCACGGACAATACATGAGACAGACTAAAGAACTAGCCAGCGATGACACATGGCAATGGCTACAGAGGGGAGAGCTAAAGAAGGACACTGAAGGATGATAACAGCGGCACAAGATCAGGTCCTAAGAACAGATATGTTCAAAGAACGATAGACGGAAATAACATCTCTCCCAAATGTAGGAAGTGCAATACGAAAAATGAAACCATAAGCCACATAGCAAGCGAATGCCCGGCACTTGCACAGAACCAGTACAAAGAGAGGCATGATTCAGTGGCAAAAGCCCTCCACTGGAACCTGTGCAAGAAACATCAGCTACCTTGCAGTAATAAGTGGTACGAACACGAACCTGAAGGAGTGATAGAAAACGATCAGGCAAAGATCCTCTGGGACTATGGTATCAGAACAGATAGGGTGATACGTGCAAATAGACCAGACGTGACGTTGGTTGACAAAGTAAAAAAGAAAGTATCACTCATTGATGTCGCAACACCATGGGACACCAGAGTTGAAGAGAAAGAGAGGGAAAAAAATGGATAAGTATCAAGATATGGAAATAGAAATAAGAAGGATATGGGATATGCCAGTGAAATTGTACCCATAATCATGGAGCACTAGGCACGATCCCAAGATCCCTGAAAAGGAATCTAGAAAACTAGAGGCTGAAGAAATAGCTCCGGGCCTCATGCAGAAGTGTGATCCCAGAAACGGCGTACATAGTAAGAAAAGTGATGGATTCTAAGGAGGCAGGATGGAACCCGGAACCCCCACACTATAAATACCACCCAGTCGAATTGGAGGACTGTGATAGAGCAAAAAAAAAAGAAAATAATAATAATAGCAACAATAATAATAATAACAGAGTATATAAAAAGAGTATATAAAGTCAGTCAAGAAACACCAAAAGAAAGCAAGAGATTTGCCCACTCTGATGCAAAAGGTTCATTATTGTGTTTGTGACTGGATCACATGCTGTGTGTGTATGTTAAGGAAATTTTTGACGTCATTATAAAGTAGTCTGGAAGAAGGAGACCGCATTGTGAAGGACTGAAAGGAAAAGCACTTTTAAAATTTTACATCATATATATATATATATATATATATATATATATATATATATATATATATATATATATATATATATATATATATCTTTATATATATATATATATATATATGATATATATATATATATATATATATATATATATATATATATATATTTCTGGTTGATTATTACTTCCGGTTCAGCTGAAAATGTTCTCTTACATGACATCAAAGTATCAATTTACTAACCAATAATTGCAATGATGTTACACCATGCGGGAAAACAGAACGTAGGCTCCAGCTTCAAAGTCAGTTTGTTTTTTGACGATTGTCTGTGATTCCATATATTCCCATTTGCTTATACATACATACATACGAAGGAGCACTGCGAGGTCTTTCGACACAATGTCCTTTGCTAAGTGAAGGACAGATTCTAAAGGCTTCGCAGTACTCACTTTCCTTCGTGACTTTTGCCTTTATTTATATATTCATCACGTTCCATATTTTCGTGATTTAGTTATACATATATGTGTGTTGTTGGTGTGTGCAATATATACATGTGCAAATGTTCTCTTTCGTATATATATATATATATATATAATATATATATTATATATATATATATATATATATATATATATATATATATATTATATATTATATATCCGTTGGTAAAGTCCATTGATATAATTATTGAAAAATTAGCATCTTGTATAAAATTGTGAATTTGCTCTAAATAATTATTTATTACAAAATGAAATTCAGTTCGGCAGTTTCTATTGAGTTCGTGTATATGTTCAGAGAAGAAGCTCACACAAATCAGAGTAACTAATTATTATGATATGAATATTTTCCCTCTTTTTTTATGTCATAAAAGGCCAACAGCGGCAAAAGGACTAATCAGTTATTGGTTAATTAATTTCTGGTTGATTATTACTTCCGGTTCAGCTGAAATGTTCTCTTACATGACATCAAAGTATCAATTTACTAACCAATAATTGCAATGATGTTACACCATGCGGGAAAACAGAACGTAGGCTCCAGCTTCAAAATCAGTTTGTTTTTGACGATTGTTCTGTGATTCCATATATTCCCATTTGCTTATACATACATACATACGAAGGAGCACTGCGAGGTCTTTCGACACAATGTCCTTTGCTAAGTGAAGGACAGATTCTAAAGGCTTCGCAGTACTCACTTTCCTTCGTGACTTTTTGCCTTTATTTATATATTCATCACGTTCCATATTTTCGTGATTTAGTTATCATATATGTGTGTTTTTTGTTGTTGGTGTGCAATATATACATGTGCAAATGTTCTCTTTCGGTATATATATATATATATATATATATATATATATATATATTATATATATATATATATATATATATATATATATATATACCGAAAGAGAACATTTGCACATGTATATATTGCACACACTTACAAAAAAACACACATATATGTATAACTAAATCACGAAAATATGGAACGTGATGAATATATAGATAAAGGCAAAAGCCACGAAGGAAAGTGAGTACTGCGAAGCCTTTAGACTCTGTCCTTCACTTAGCAAAGGACATTGTGTCGAAAGACCTCGCAGTGCTCCTTCGTATGTATGTATGTATAGCAAATGGGAATATATGGAATCACAGAACAATCGTCAAAAACAACTGATTTTGAAGCTGGAGCCTACGTTCTGTTTTCCCGCATGGTGTAACATCATTGCAATTATTGGTTAGTAAATTGATACTTTGATGTCATGTAAGAGAACATTTCAGCTGAACCGGAAGTAATAATCAACCAGAAATTAATTAACCAATAACTGATTAGTCCTTTGCCGCTGTTGGCCTTTTATAGACATAAAAAAAAGAGGGGGAAAATATTCATATCATAATAATTAGTTACTCTGATTTGTGAGCTTCTTCTCTGAACATATACACGAACTCTATAGAAACTGCCGAACTGAATTTCATTTTGTAATAAATAATTATTTAGAGCAAATTCACTAATTTATACAAGATGCTAATTTTTCAATAATTATATCAATGGACTTTACCAAACGGATTTGACAATAATTACTTTAAGTGTTGCAGAACTTGATGTCGATATATAGCTCAGTCATGCTAAAAATGCATTTTTGGAGTTCTGTAATAACTTAGCTCTTCTTTAAGACATTTTCTTGAACTTATCTAGCAGCCATTAAACTAATTCCTTAACACACTTAGGTACTAAAACAGTCCAATGTCTTCAACTGTCGTATTTATGAAAAATATGCCATGTTCTCAATGAAAGAATAAAAGTGTCGCCTCTCTCTCTCTCTCTCTCTCTCTCTCTCTCTCTCTCTCTCTCTCTCTCTCTCTCTTTATCTGGTTACAAATGTCGTGAAGATAAGGGATTTCCACTAAGAGAAAAGGAGAATTTCATATAAGGAGAATAAGGATAAAAAAAAAAATGACTAAAGCTGAATACTAAAGTGAAAGAGGAATGACGGTTATAGAAGGGATGGAAGAAGGAAAAAGCAGGGTGTGAAAGATAAAGAAACTGAAGGTTTAACGAAGGAAAGCCTGAGATTACTGGATAGCACCTACATCTCAGAAGAGTAGATGACGGACAAACAGTGGAGGATGTGTGAGACAGTCGACGAAGAAGCGAGAGAAAAGGAAGGCAAAACTATTGATGTGAAAATTAACAAGGACATCAGGACGAATCAGAATTAACTCTGGTCAAGAACACGCATTGAGAATGTTTATTTATCAGTGAATGAAATCCAGAGGCTCAGTATATCTTAGCTTGACCAGACCACTGAGCTGATTCACAGCTCTCCTAGGGCTGACCCGAAGGATTAGATTTTTATTTACGTGGCTAGGAACCAATTGGTTATATGCAACCGGACCTACAGTTTATTGTGGGATCCGAGCCACATCATATCGAGAAATGAATTTCTAATATTATAAATAAATTCTTTGATTCTGCATTGGCGGCAGGCGGGAGCGAACTCGGGTTACCACATTGGTAGGCGAGTACGCAAACCAGGACTTGTCCAATGAGGAACTATGAAATCCAGAACTGAAGGTGTTAATAGAAAGTTGCTGTCTGGGATAATGGCGTCCTTCGTGGATAAAGCGTCAGTAATAATTTGTTGAATGTTGTCAAAAGGTTACCGTGATTTGTGAGAGCACCTTTGGAAGTGGTTATTGAATGTTGAATAAAAAGAAAATCTTAGGTATTGACAGAAACACGAGTGAGGTCCTATGGCCCAAGCATTAAAACCTGATTGAATACCTGATTAAGGTATTCCCATTATTTCTTGGGCTCTTAAGGAAACGGGTGAAAGCAAAAAATTGCTCCACTGTAGAAGAGTAAATGTGATATAAGGCTATCAGAATTATAGGGCCATAATGTTACTTAGCATACCTAGGAAGGCATACAATGGGATATTCATCAAGAGAGCAATACGCATGACAGAGAGAAACTGATAAGAAAGAAACTAAACGTTGCAGTAAGAAAGTGGGTATGTGTGTATGAAGATGCTCTTTTGCTGGAAGGATGAGAATTTCCAGAGTAAAAAAGCCTCTATTTGTGTGATGAAAAGGGCGCTTCTTGTTTTGAATCTGAACATCCTATGAGCCCCTTCTAAAGAAGGTTGGAAGTTTCAGCGGATGAATACTTGAGTCGCGGATAAAATTTCCTCATCCATGAGTGCAATGTCAGCTTTCAGGTTCTGTTTCACCGGGAGATATGAGGGACTGGCATTCTGGTATATAGTGTATTAATATATGATTACCAATATTAAAAATACAGACTATTCAGTATGTGGCAACGATTTCTGGGATAAACCTGTAAATGGCTTAAGGGATTACATAGTTCATGGGTCTTAGGTGTTCCAGTAGCATAATTCCTCGTAATTCCACCAAGCTTGAAACAACTTGCCATCGTCTGGACTTGTTCATTAAATATGCTAACCTGTCATTTCGTTATCCAATTATTCAATGGGTTCTTTTAATTTCAGATGAAGGATCTT
>NC_087201.1:17839317-17841819 GCF_015104395.2 Macrobrachium nipponense | reverse complement strand
CCTCTTGTTTTCTCTACTTCAAGAAGCCTTCAAGTTTAATGGTGTCTTATTTCTTGCAATCTGCATCATATGACTGTCATGACATTTCACAAAGATATCCACATTATCAGTAAAGACATAATTCGCATCAATTTTTTCGAGCCTAATTGAAAAAGTAAATAAATAAACAAAATATAATTAAATAATATAATATCATTTTACCTCATTTTGTTTCTTTTAATGGAAAAAGTGTTAATGAGATTTTTGGAGTCGCTCCATTGCAAGCAAAAACACATGAAATATTTGAGAAAATCGGAATACAGATTCAACAAAGAACAATAATAAGCTTATATATATATTGACGACAGATTAATATTCCCATACTTATTGGTTATAAAATTTATGGAATGAGTTGTGGAGTGTATGAGAACTAAAAAAAAATGCTGAAGAGAGAGAGAGAGAGAGAGAGAGAGGCGAAGGAGTACATTTAACACAACAAAACAAACATAGCAACGAAGAAATCACCAATGAAATAAATAACGTAAACAAATCGCACAAAAGAAGTCTCACCTAAACGAGGTGAATGTAAAATCATATATCATTGCGCTAAATAATCGGAGAAACCACTTTTGATGACGTTCCTGCGTGCCATTAGAAGCTTATAAGAAGCCAATGAGCACAATATTATCAAAGGACCTAAGGCAAGAGACCTAAGGCCAAAATTCTACGGACTGAAGAAAGTATCGCTTCGACATATAACGAGAAAACGGTGCAAGGGAATATATATATATATATATATATATATATATATATATATATATATATATCTATATATATATAATAAAAAGAGTATGGCCAGCAGAAACTTCAGCATTTTTCGTTAAAACTTATATTTTTATCCAAACACCTACGTTTCGGGATACAAATCCATCTTCAGGGCTAAAAAACAGGGGAAACAAATTAAAATTCTGTACATTAAATCAGACTAAAATGGGGTACAGTAATAAATTATGCATTTTTAAAAGAATTATATAGATTAGGTTTTTACAAAAATATATCAATGAAATTCGAATTTTATATAAAAGTAACACGGTAACTAATTGAATAAGAGATCAACAGTAAAAAGCAAAGCTACTAAGGTACAATGACACTTTCAAAATAAATAAACAAACAAAACACTTAAAAACACAAACACACGTGAACAACTAAGAAAATTACATTATTACTAAAGACAGGAGAAAAATAATGAATCCTAACAGGCAAAAAATTTCTGTATATGATTACAAAAGGAGAAAAAAATTAAACATTATACATATATATATATATATATATATAATATATATATATATATATATATATATATATATATATATATATATATATATATATAAAGGCGGACACAAAGCAAAAAATAGCGAAACGAGAACTCACCGGTACAGAAGTATAGATAAGACTGAATAAGTATTATTTATTTTTGACAAACGCGGAGAGGCAAATACAAAGGCGAGAAGTAGAAAGGGCGAATGGTCTATTAAGTAATGTTCAGTTGTACAGCAGTTGAATGGTTATTGAGGGTTGGTGACAATTGTTTAATGAAGAGGGACTCGAGAATGGGTAATGCACCCTGGTTATCTTATTGCTTGTGATAAGATTTTAAAATCATTGTACTGAATGTTATGTTTACATTTTACTGCATGGTTGCGTATTGCAGAAAATTCTTTCTTAGATAAAGTTATTTCCTGTTCGGTGGACTGACACCCGATGGCAATCGATGCGAACCTTCAACAGCCGACTCGAATTACCGACATAGGTTCCCAAATACATTTGGGACAAAGTAAACAAATATACCGTTGAAGATCGCATCAACTGCGGTAGGGTGTCCTTGAACTTGAAAAGACTTCTGATTTTTAAGGGGTTCATGAAGATAAAATTAAATTTAACATATGGGACATGTGCTGAGTACGACAGTGAGCTCTCGTTTTACAAGTTTATATGTTGAACAAAAAGGCAAGGATATATACAGTTCTTTTTTAGGTACATTAAAAGTGGGTGCTTTCGGTTTAACAATGTCATTTAAAAACTCTCTCAAGATTTTCTCAGCAACATGTACCCATGATGTGTGCATTCAGAAAGATACTAGGAGTGTCCATGGAAATCATTGCAGTGGCCATGAAAGCCATTGTTGGCAAGTATGACTGGACATCATTTTGTTTGGCTTTTGAATGTGAATGAAATGAAAAAGATGGAAATTGTACAGATAAATTGTTTGCAAAGGATGTTTTCAAAAAATCATTTGATCTTCTGTATTCCCATTTTCACACTTGTTTTAATCAGTCATCAGCTCCGCCTTTGCTTTTCCAGCGCCATCTTCCTTAATTCTCATCTCTTTTTCCATTATCTTCGCCCTTTCATCTTTGCTATTTCTCCAAGTGTTTATTATTGTTGCTTCCATCGACCTTTCTTACGAAGCAACACCCCCCCGCCCGCCTTATCTCCTTCCTCTTCTCTTCTCTCCTTCCCAAG
>NC_087201.1:17796817-17826817 GCF_015104395.2 Macrobrachium nipponense | reverse complement strand
GGAATAATGGAAGGAGGGGATATAAAATTCCAAGAGATGAAGGACACGATCAGAAAAGAATATGCAGAGACTCAAGGCGATACTCAAGTCAAAACTCAACCCCGGAAATATGATAAAAGCCACAAACACATGGACAGTGCCAGTAATCAGATACAGCGCAGGAATAATGGAATGGACGAGGGCAGAACTCCGCAGCATAGATCAGAAAACCAGGAAACATATGACAATACACAAAGCACTACACCCAAGAGCAAATACGGACAGACTATACATAACACGAAAGGAAGGAGGGAGAGGACTACTAAGTATAGAGGACTGCGTCAACATCGAGAACAGAGCACTGGGGCAATATCTGAAAACCAGTGAAGACGAGTGGCTAAAGAGTGCATGGGAAGAAGGACTAATAAAAGTAGACGAAGACCCAGAAATATACAGGGACAGGAGAATAACAAACATAGCAGAGGACTGGCACAACAAACCAATGCACGGACTAAAGAACTAGCCAGCGATGACACATGGCAATGGCTACAGAGGGGAGAGCTAAAGAAGGACACTAAAGAATTGATAACAGCGGCACAAAATCAGGCCCTAAGAACCAGATATGTACAAAGAACGATAGCCGGAAATAACATCTCTCCCATATGTAGGAAGTGCAATACGAAAAATGAAACCATAAACCACATAGCAAGCGAATGCCCGGCACTTGCACAAAACCAGTACAAAAAGAGGCATGATTCAGTGGCAAAAGCCCTCCACTGGAACCTGTGCAAGAAACATCAGCTACCTTGCGGTAATAAGTGGTACGAACACCAACCTGAGGGCGTGATAGAAAACGATCAGGCAAAGATCCTCTGGGACTATGGTATCAGAACAGATAGGGTGATATGTGCAAATAGACCAGACGTGACGTTGGTTGACAAAGTCAAGAAGAAAGTATCATTCATTGATGTCGCAACACCATGGGACACCAGAGTTGAAGAGAAAGAGAGGGAAAAAATGGATAAGTATCAAGATCTGAAAATAGAAATAGAAGGATATGGGATATGCCAGTGGAAATTGTACCCATAATCATAGGAGCACTAGGCACGATCCCAGATCCCTGAAAAAGGAATCTAGAAAAACTAGAGGCTGAAGTAGCTCCAGGACTCATGCAGAAGAGTGTGATCCCAGAAACGGCGCACATAGTAAGAAAAGTGATGGATTCCTAAGGAGGCAGGATGGAACCCGGAACCCCACACTATAAATACCACCCAGTTGAATTGGAGGACTGTGATAGAGCAAAAAAAAAAAAAATAATAATAATAGCAACAATTATAATAATAACAGAGTATATAAAAAGAATCAAAATTAAAATGAAAATACTAAAAACAAAAGTAAAAACAATAAAATAATTAATAAAGTCAGTCAAGAAACACCAAAAGAAAGCAAGAGATTTGCTCACTCTGATGCAAAAGGTTCATTATTGTGTTTGTGACTGGATCACATGCTGTGTGTGTATGATAAGGAAATTTCTGGGATCACACTCTTCTGCATGAGTCCTGGAGCTATATATATATAATATATATATATATATATATATATATATATATATATATATATATATATATATATATATATATTCCGAAAGAGAACATTTGCACATGTATATATTGCACACACCTACAAAAAAACACACACATATATGTATAACTAAATCACGAAAATATGGAACGTGATGAATATATAAAGGCAAAAGCAACGAAGGAAAGTGAGTACTGCGAAGCCTTTAGACTCAGTGTCCTTCACTTAGTAAAGGACATTGTGTCGAAAGACCTCGCAGTGCTCCTTCGTATGTATGTATGTATGTATAAGCAAATGGGAATATATGGAATCACAGAACAATCGTCAAAAACAAACAGATTTTGAAGCTGGAGCCTACGTTCTGTTTTCCCGCATGGTGTAACATCATTGCAATTATTGTTTAGTAAATTGATACTTTGATGTCATGTAAGAGAACATTTCAGCTGAACCGGAAGTAATAATCAACCAGAAATTAATTAACCTATAACTGATTAGTCCTTTGCCGCTGTTGGCCTTTTATAGACATAAAAAAGAGGGGAAAATATTCATATCATAATAATTAGTTACTCTGATTTGCTTGTTCTCTGAACATATACACGAACTCTACAGAAACTGCCGAATTGAATTTCATTTTGTAATAAATAATTATTTAGAGCAAATTCACTAATTTATACAAGATGCTAATTTTTCAATAATTATATCAATGGACTTTACCAAACGGATTTGACAATAATTACTTTAAGTGTTGCAGAACTTGATGTCGATATATAGCTCAGTCATGCTAAAAATGCATTTTTGGAGTTCTGTAATAACTTAGCTCTTCTTTAAGACATTTTCTTGAACTTATCTAGCAGCCATTAAACTAATTCCTTAACACACTTAGGTACTAAAACAGTCCAATGTCTTCAAACATTTTAACTAGCAACTGTCGTATTTATGAAAAATATGCCATGTTCTCAATGAAAGAATAAGTGTCGTCTCTCTCTCTCTCTCTCTCTCTCTCTCTCTCTCTCTCTCTCTCTCTCTCTTTATCTGATTACAAATGTCATGAAGATAAGGGATTTCCACTAAGAGAAAAGGAGAATTTCATATAAGGAGAATAAGGATTAAAAAAAATGACTAAAGCTGAATACCAAAGTGAAAGAGGAATGACGGTTATAGAAGGGATGGAAGAAGGAAAAAGCTGGGTGTGAAAGAATAAAGAAACTGAAGGTTTAACGAAGGAAACCCTGAGATTAATGGATAGTACCTACATCACAGAAGAGTTGATGACGGACAAACAGTGGAGGATGTGTGAGACAGTCGACGAAGAAGCGAGAGAAAAGGAAGGCAAAACTATTGATGTGAAAATTAACAAGGACATCAGGACGAATCAGAATTAACTCTGGTCAGGAACACGCATTGAGAATGTTTATTTATCAGTGAATGAAATCCAGAGGCTCAGTATATCTTAGTTTAACCAGACCACTGAGCTGATTCACAGTTCTCCTAGGGCTGACCCGAAGGATTAGATTTTTATTTACGTGGCTAGGAACCAATTGGTTATATGCAACCGGACCTACAGCTTATTGTGGGATCCGAGCCACATCATATCGAGAAATGAATTTCTAATTATCATAAATAAATTCTTTGATTCTGCATTGGCGGCAGGCGGGAGCGGAAACTCGGGTTACCACATTGGTAGGCGAGTACGCAAACCAGGACTTGTCCAATGAGGAACTATGAACTCCAGAACTGAAGGTGTTGATAGAAAGTTGCTGTCTGGGATAATGGCGTCCTTCGTGGATAGAGCGTCAGTAATAATTTGTTGAATGTTGTCAAAAGGTTACCGTGATTTATGAGAGCACCTTTGGAAGTGGTTATTGAATGTTGAATAAAAAGAAAATCTTAGGTATTGACAGAAACACGAGTGAGGTCCTATGGCCCAAGCATTAAAACCTGATTGAATACCTGTTAGGTATTTCACCCATTATTTCTTGGGCTCTTAAGGAACGGGTGAAAGCAAAAATTGCTCCCTGTAGAAGAGTAAATAAGTGATAAGGCTATCAGAATTATAGGGCCATAATGTTAACCTTAGCATATAACCTAGGAAGGCATACAATGGGATATCATCAAGAGAGCAATACGCATGACAGAGAGAAAACTGATAAGAAAGAAACTAAACGTTGCAGTAGAAGTGGGTATGTGTGTATGAAGATGCTCTTTTGCTGGAAGGATCGAGAATTTCCAGAGTAAAAAAAAGCTCTATTTGTGTGACGAAAAGGGCGCTTCTTGTTTTGAATCTGAACATCATATGAGCCCCTTCTAAAGAAGGGTTGGAAGTTTCAGCGGATGAATACTTGAGTCGGGGATAAAAATGTCCTCATCCATGAGTTGCATGTCAGCTTTCAGGTTCGGTTTGCACCGGGAGATATAAGGGACTGGCATTCTGGTATATAGTTTATTAATATATGATTACCATATTAAAAATACAGACTATTCAGTATGTGGCAATGACTTCTGGGATAAACTGTAAATGGCTTAAGGGATTACATAGTTCATGGGTCTTAGGTGTTCCAGTAGCATTCCTCGTAATTCCCACCAAGCTTGAACACTTGGCATCGTCTTGGACTTGTTCATTAAATATGCTAACCTGTTCATTTTCGTTATCCAATTATTCAATGGGTTCTTTTATTTCAGATGAAGGATCTTATTAGAATTTTGCTCATATTTACTCCATCGCATGAATCAAACACACCCTCTAAAAAAATATCACTACATGAGAAAGTTGGTGAGCGGAATATCACTTTTATAGCTTATAACTGACGGGTGAAAACAATCCATTAAAACTTCTCTAAGGGAATCGAATCCATTTCGATGTACTAAGCTGCTCCAAACGAAACTTTCACCCACGACTCCAGAAGCCTAGAAGGAAACCTTGCACTTTGGATAAAGTGAATTTCATTCCAGCCCGTTTCCTTCCGAGGAAAAAAAAAGCAATGTTCCGTGGAGGAAAATGGTTTAGAGTACTTCAGGGAGGCACAAATGATCTCCTCAGAGGCAAGATGAAATTTGCTAGAGATTGACGCGAACGACAACCGAAATTGACATTTTTTTTTCTCACCGATACGTGGAAAATTGAGTGGAGGTAATGCAATACCAGCGCTTTCGACAAAGTTTGGAATAACAACGCTCTAAGATTTCTTTATGATGCCCCTGGAAACCAATCAAAAATAGTTTAAGATTTGGAAAAACGCCGTCCCTATGATTTTATGTCAAACGGAAAGAGTTCGATTCGTTTCTACTTATCCTGTGAAGAGCAATGTTTCTTGGGTGCAGTGCTTAATCAAAAGCAAAAATAAATAAATAAATAAGGAAATTTTAAACATATTCACTTGAAATCAATTGTCCTTCCTTAAAGCCACCGTGAGAAAAGAGGCAATAATAACGAGCATATAAATAATTAAACAGGAGAGCATCTACGGTATATTGAATAAAATACCTAAACATCTTCGTGAAAACCAACATTTTATTCTTTCCTGAGGTTTCATTTTATTGAATCGCATCATGGAAAACTCAGTTGTCATAAATCATAGGGAAATTCGAACACTGGAAGCAACCGGTAGGGAAAACGGATATCAACTGCTGCAACCTTGCATTTACGATTTGTCATACTTAACCAATACTATTTTTTTCAGTCATGTCCACGTATACTGAGAAATCACAAAAGTGATCGCGTGATTTTGTTTATTAGCTGAAGCCACTGGGAAAGTTCTAGATGAAAAGACAGTGCCAAGTACTTTCGTGTATTCAACACATCTAGTGACCCGAAGATTTGGTTAATACACGATAGTACTTGGCACTCTGTCTTTTCATTTTGAACTTTCCCAGTGATTCCAGATAATAATGTCTATATATATAAAAACTTTACTAATTTCCATATTCCATTCTGTATTCACATTGCATCTAACTGATCATGAAAAGGAGTTGGTTACAATTGGTAATTTTTTATCAAGAAGCAGTTCGAATCAACTATCGTCCAACAGACTGAAACATATTCATCCGATGTCAAAATGCCGATGATTGTTATATAATATACTGGCTTAATTGTTACATAAAACCTAATTAATCAATATGAAACCGAATACATGGTACATATCATGATAATAAGATCCCCATACACATCAAATTAAACGGCTCAGCCAATGTGCTTTGGATTTACCATAGCCCTCTTCCTCCAGGCCATTAAGAGAGCCAGACATAAATAGAGACGTAAGGCACTGTATACGTTTATACCAAAGACCTTTGGTTTATACATATACGTGACTCATATCTGTATGCAGGCCAAGCACGCACGTTTACATGCATATATTTATGAACAGTGTACATATCGAGGGTAAATTGATGTTTTCAGCTGTTTATGGCAGTACAATAAAAATCTATAGTAAGAGTAATTGATTTCCATCACTTTGTTTCAGACGTCGAAATTGCAATCAGCATTCAGAGCGATATTTGTATATATTGTGGGTCCTGGGGAAGGCAAAAAGTTAGGAGTGACCAGGTGTTCGTGATCAATTTCGAATTCATCGTTTTACGACAATAATCACACGTCAGAGGTTGTGTGCTAATGATTTATTCAACAGCTCGACTGCTTTCACATTACAAAAAGGATTTCCTTGAAACCTCGCGATTCTTCTCCGTCATGTGATCATTTCATGAGATTTTTTTTTCCTCTTTTTTTCGGCTACAACTAAAGATAATATGTGGTTAAAGATCACGCACCTGTAAAGATAAGCTATACATGAGAATCATATCAATATCCTCTTCAGCATGACTGCTAAAGTAAGCCCTAAACATATTATTTTCTTATATATAATATATATATAGATATATATATATATATATATATATATATATATATATATATATATATATATATATATATATGTGTGTGTGTGTATATGTATATATATATATATATATATATATATATATATATATATATATATATATATATATATATATATATATATATATAATATATATTATATAAATATAGTTTTTAGGCTCACTATCTACCATAGATCTACGTTTCCGCCTACTCGGTGAGTATGCCTACAAACCACTTTGTTGTTGGTGCTGTTGTTCTTGCTGGTGTTGTTCTTGTTGGGGTTAGCAAAGGTCTATGGAGGAGTCTATAAAGGTCTGACAAAGGAGTTTTGTGTTCAGTTAGAGATACAGGGATTTTAGGGTAGGCAACTTTTTATTGAATTATTAGATTGAAACTTTAAAAAATATAAATAATGTGCATGTTATACACTAAACAACAATTTTTCTTACAAAATACAGTGTGTGTATTTTAATTTTCGCTGGTGAAACAACGCTCTATTTGACGGTAGATTTTAGTACAAGCTTCGAGTAAGCTGGAGGTCGGACTCGCTTGTTTGTTTTTTAAATAATTAGTATCTGATAATGCTTTTATTAAATAATTAACATCTAATAATGCTTTTTTATTAAATAATTAGCATCTGATAGCACTTTTTATTAAATAATTAGCATCTAATAATGTTTTTTATTAAATAATTAGCATCTAATAACCCATAATGGGTGCAGATTTCCTTTTTGCTGGAAAAAATTCCTTTAACTGTCAGTTCATCACCAGAAATAATGAGAAAATATTAAACAAAGGTGTTGCATTATATCAGCTCAATTCAAAGATGAGTTTTCACTACATAAATCTAGAAATGCGGAAACGTGAGTTTCCATAAAGTAACAAAAATGACATGACATTGGCAAAAACCTTAGCTTTAGCCGTAAGGAGATCACGTATACATGAAAATATAAGTGAAAGAAAGGGTGAAGAAATAAACGATTACCTTGATCTCCCATCGACGAACAATAATATAAAAGCTCTCTAGGAATTTATAAATAAAGACAATAAAAGGTGTAAAGACAGTGACTAAATCAGTCTAGGGTTACAACTTACAAAGATAATACTAATTGTTCTGTAGCACGGAATTAGTGCATAGAGCAAAACTAAGGAAGTTCCTCTAGCAAACTAACAGCATGTTTTCGATGTTCTCACCTTAATGGTTATAAAAGATTAATAAGATGTGGAGTGGACCTTTCAGCAAACATATATTACTATAATGGCCGTAATGTCTGTCCGTCCGTCTGTCAATCAATCACGACGAAACAGCTGGTCCGATGGGCATGAAACTTGGCAGGGTAATGGTGGGGACCCCTAAGATGGTTTATAATGGGGTTTCATCCCACCTACCACCACCCCCCCGAGGGGGTGGGGGTGAGAAGGGACTCCCTGAAACGGAGATGGTTCTGTCTGTGTAACGAGGCTGGTTATGCCCGTAGACTTGATTACTTCACGAATTTTCGTGCATTATTTCTGTATATATATGTCTGCTAGTATCCTAAATTACGGCTTAAACCTTTTCATGAAAAAAGAGCATGCCCCCTTCACATATCCCCAAATCGCCTAAAAAAAATTAATTAAGTTCCATTGTTTATTTCTCGTTACGTGACTAACCACTCATCTAACGTTTTATGAAAACCGTTTACTATGTTATTGCCCAATCAAGTTGCCAATCAGACAAACAAATGAGAATGAACTGGGTAACAAAACATTTTAGCAACAATGAGAAGACATTATTCCGCTAAGTGGAGTCCATCAACGTAAAAGGCATAAATAAGGCAGAAAAAACTGAATCTTAAAACCTGAAACAGCAGCCATTTCAAGAGGAGTAAGTTCTAGATGAAAGGTTTATGACAAGAAACAGTCTTTCGTTGCGTCTCTTTACGGTGGCGTATTCTGAAGATTAAACTTTGCTTCTCGTTTCTTTTTCCATTGCGCGTCACTAGTTAACGCCAAAGAGCAATCTGATGCATTACAAATGAATGAATTGATATAATAAAAAGTAGATCTGATTTAACCAAGGGTATTTTATGTTGCCTAATATTTGTGGGTGTAAAACGTTATCTATGTGAAAGTACAGAACTACAGCAATTATAGACTGGCTGGTTTTCATTCCAAGTAAGGAACCAGAGTTCGATAACAATATTTATAGCAGTATTGTAATCAAGCTATCCCTGTTTCTTATGCGTCAAGCCCTACAAAACATAGGTCCTAATCCTAGTCATTCATTAGCACTTATATGAAATTCATGAACTTGAACTAATGGGTACACACATACACATACACACACACACACATATATATATATATATATATATATTATATATATATATATATATATATATATATATATATATATATATATATAATATATACCCAGAGAAAGAACATTTTAGGCACTTCATGTACTACATACGCAGAAAAATCATCAGCAGAGAATCGACCCATCAAACATTCACATTCGTCTTCTGCTCTGTCTATCCAGCACGTTGTAAGTCTCCTTGTCCTCCTCCCTCCTCCTATAGCACCTTCGAAGTATACACTTATTTTACTATTCAATATTCCTCGGTTGAGTCCACGTAACCGCCAAAAAACTCAAAATACTCTCACCTACTCTATTACTTGCACTCGCCTGGTAGACACTTTGATATTTTCTTTTATTTCTTTTCTTTCTTTCTTTCAGCGTTTCCATCCTACATTGCTTAGTGTAAATGGTGAAGAGGGAGAGTTATTATCTATTCTGTTATCCCATATCTATCATTTAGAAGCAGTTACATCATGCGAAAGTAATTAGGTGCTGGACATGACACATCCTTACCTCTTGCATGACAATGTCATACTACAGCTATAGTTACGA
The DNA here is from genome assembly GCF_015104395.2 of Macrobrachium nipponense. Lineage (NCBI taxonomy): Eukaryota > Metazoa > Arthropoda > Malacostraca > Decapoda > Palaemonidae > Macrobrachium > Macrobrachium nipponense. Next base: position 17,817,491 of record NC_087201.1, on the reverse strand, counting down.
ACAACTAGAAAATGAATCCTCCGAGTCATTGAGTTACCTTAAAACTAGTTTTCATAACGTGAATTCCAAGTCGTTATTATCGTATATACATTTCAAGAGCCAAATTTGGCAGTCATAAGAAGGTTCTACCTCTGACAATTATTTTTCTTTTGGGTGAAATGTTTTTCCGTAACAGTTTCCAATAGGTGAGCTGAAGAAAAATAATGCTCTGCAACGTTTTATTTGACTTTCATCACCCTACGTGCATACATCCTTTACGCATCCCACCCATCGGTCCACCACCCAGTCCAACCCTCCCCCCCACCAACTTTTTTTTTTTTTTTTTTTTTTTTTGTCACTACAAACTGCTCAAACGGTTTTGACAGTGCCAAGAACGAAATGGTAGTCCCCTCTTACAATTGAAGAATTAATTTCGTAATATAATGGTAATTCCATTTATTCATAGTGTTATAAGCAAATGACTTGAAGAGAGACGGAAGAAACTTATTAAGATACAAAAAGAGCCTTAGAGGAAGGGCGTCACTAACTCAAGACCTTCATGGATTCATCACCGATGGGTTTCAAATCAGACACGCCATCGTGTCATTCAGTCGTGCCTCTGGGCCATCAACATCCTAAAATCTGGTTCGTTAAACCTCACAGTAGGGGCCTCTCCCAACCTCAAAGGAGAGTATTGTTTACCTCTCTTCCTCTCTAATCAATTTGTGGTCGAATGATAAGACCTGAAGTTATCTGGTTTTATGTGAATGTGATAACGATGATGCTAATTTTTATATTTTAGCGTTTCCGTTATCCTAATGATAGATTGCAACATTTTAAGGGCATATTTTTTTTCTACGGAAGGCGCTAGTCTCCTCTTGGAACTAGAATTACCTCAATCTCATGAAAGGTAACTGAAGCTACGTCATGTGCTTAAATCAATTCTTCTAATAGTTGTTGCCCAGTCTGGTAAGTAGAGACAAAGAACAACCTATGGTATAAGATCGTTGTTAAATAAAAGCTAAATTATCTAACCGACTATCGATTGAGATGGCTTACAAACCCGGCAAGGAAGCATTAATATACAAGAACCATTTTGTTTCTGTTTTGGAACTCGGTTTCCTCTTCAAGAGGATCTCCAAATTAAGCAAGGGAACGTTATTACTAATATACGTACTACGCAATATATCGCTGGCCTCTATCTGGTATAACTACTCGGATCTAGAGACCCTTTTCCACCTCATTTCTGCAATTCCTCTGAACTCTAAACACATTTTTACAAGAACAGCCAGCTTGGATTCTCTTCCGGCAATCTTGATTTTACCTTCACTTTTGCCTCTTCTTTACCGCGGCCCTTCTAGAGTTTTAATATTTCTTTTACCATTGGTATTAACGTCCACTTCGTATCCTCCCTTCATTTTACCCTTAATGTCTAATTTTACTAACACATCTTTCCCTTCTTATCAACAAATTCTAATCTTTTACTTCTCTACTACAACTTCTCAACATCACTAATTAATATACTGTATATTCTGCAAACATAAACAGTTCCATTCTATTCACGACACTTTTAATTTTAATCAACAACTCTGCACCCACATCTATATTTCCACCGACTTCTCTCATTGAATCACCATTAACAGCAATGAATAGCCTTGAAGATATAGGTACCCTCAAATTTGACTTTCTCCACATAGTACACAAATTTCTTAGAAGAATTTGATAAGTTTTACTTCTCTTTACTTTGAAAACCTTCATTTATCTCTAAAAAATAAAACAAAAGTGTACATAAACCATATTTCTTAGTCAAAATCTTATTACTTGCCCTCGTTAACTTTGTATGTTCTCAGTAACCGGGACCTTCAGCTCTGTCGTCTTTTCCTTCATGCAAAGGAAAAATGTTCTTCCTACCCATTCCTTTACTACCTTCCTCTCAATTAAACAGGGCTTCAATAACCTGGTCAGTCCCTTAATGATATTAATACCAAGTTTTACAGGATCACACTTGTAGTCGTATGAACTCCAGGCGACTTATCATTCTTCACCTAAAATGCGGTTCTTTAGCCCTAAGCATTTTCAAATTAACTTTAACCCTCCGGTTAATATATCTGTCTTTCCAACCTTCCGCATTCGGAAGCATTTTACTAAACTCAAGAGGTACACTTAGAAATCTTTTCAAGACACTATCTCTCCATTTGCATTTGTAGCTATTAATCTTTTTTTCCTAATAAAAAAAAGTGACTATAGATTCACAGCCTACCACGAAGCACTTTTTCATTCAAGCCAGGCAGGAAACATTACTAATGTCGATTGTAAAAATGAGATACATCATGTACTAAAGTTGTTTATAATAGAGATTGAGTTTCTTGTGAAACTGATGAAGGCAAATGTTACATTGAGATTTTCATTGAAAATGTCAAGACTACCTGATCACGATAGAGATACAAACAAATATTGCATATAAGAAATAAAACTTACAGCAAGACTTATACAAAGTAATTTCGGCAGACCGTTTATAGCAGACTAATTTCCAAGCACTGAAGACCGAGACTACATCCTTTATTATTATTATTATTATTATTATTATTTTATTATTATTATTATTATTATTATTATTATTATTATTATTATTATTATTATTATTCATTATTATTATTATTATTATTATTATTATTATTATTATCATTATTATTATAGGGGCCAATCATTTTATTATTATATGTGCAAATCAAAAGGCAATCTTTGAAATAGAATCAAACAACTATGAAGCTTTGCAAATGCGCATATATCATGTATAACCTCACCGAGATTGCGGATTGCAGTTTCTGGTAAAAGTGACAATTTTACTTAAACAATAAAAACCCCTAAATTCAATGTTGAAAATACTCAAGAATACGGTCCCGAAGAACACGCAACATTGAAAAAAATGAAATAGTAAGTACTAATAGAGGGTGGAAAAAGTGCAAAGTCTCAAAGAGCGAGCGATATATACTACTTCAGCTCGAAGGAAATTTGCCTGGGATATCAAAGAGGAAGGCAGAACCGATTGCAGAGACAGAGGCAACGAGTTTTTCGGAAAAGGACCGGGTGTGCGCTGGACGAAAGAAGCACAAGCGTTACCTCGGCATGAAAGATCCGGCAAACCAATTTTGTTTTTAGAATTTCGGGGAATTGTGTTCGTATAGCTAATTCATGAAAAGCCGAGGCCACCGGAAATTCATGTGGGTCCTGTCGAGAGGAGTCTTTTAAGGTTTCTTTTTTCGCGCTGCATTTAGTTTATTTTTTCTATTATCTTATAAGGAACAGTGCGAGCTTTTGCGTTTCCCGGCCAATTTTAAAATATATGCGCTTGTTGCTATTCTCGCTCTCTCTCTCTCTCTCTCTCTCTCTCTCTCTCTCTACGGGAAGCAAGTCTTCCATCATCTAAGAAGGCCTCTTTATTCAAATAGTTTTCCCTATTTCCTTTCTTCATAATATAATTTTTCACTATCTATTACCTTTTATTACATTTCTATATTCCTTCTGCTCATTTTAGTCACTCCATTATAAAAAGATTTAAGCATGCCTTTGCTTATTAACAGCCTGAATAGAGAGAGAGAGAGAGAGAGAGAGAGAGAGAGAGAGAGAGAGAGAGCGAAAAGGAAGTTGTACTTTAATCAACTCGGAGTAGGAAGAGCTGTCAAAATTGAGAGGCGGCAAAGGCAGCACCTCCCAGTGTCCACCACCGGCTGCTTTCACTATAGTAGGTAATTCACAATATAGAACAACCTTGTGTCCTAAATAAAAAAATACTCTGTTTTCTATAAATTTATATGAACGGCTTTAACGGCTTATTAGCTCCTTGGAAGTGTGTTTAAGCCTAGTATATAATTGCCATTATCTGCTAGTATCTAAGCATACGTACATGCATATATAGAATATATATATATATATATAATATATATTATATATATATATATATAATATATATATATGTATTATATATATATATATTATATATATATATATATATATATATATATATTATATATATATATATATATATATAAAATGTGTATGTGTGTGTATGGATGGATGCAAGTGCGTGTGTGTGTTTGTGTGTGTGTGTTATGTTCCAGGATAACTCTGGAACAACATTGACAAATTCAATCAAACTTGGTAACGTAAAAAAAAGTACTATCTGGAAAAGAATACTGTGGAGGTAAGACAAAACTAGCACCAAAGGGGGTGTGGCGGCGTGAGAAGGGCTTCCCTTAAGCGGGGCTGGTTATGCCCATAGATTTAGTAACTAAATAAACTATACACGTTTATCATACCTCATTTCAGTATACATATGACTTACTATCTGGAAAAGAATACTGTGGGGGTAAGACATCACTGGCACCAAAGAGGGTGGGGGTGGAAGGGGGTGACATGTAACAATAGAAAAAAAAAACGACAGATGTGTCTAATCTATAGTTAATCGAGGTCACTCAGATGAATAATGACACTCCTGATTCTTCAAGTCCGAGTTCCGCCTCAATAGAAATAGGGGTGAGAAAAGGTGACATAAAATGTCAAAAATCCTGGGCAATGTAACTGAAGCAGCTATCTTAACAGGAAAGAGAGAGAGAGAGAGAGAGAGAGAGAGAGAGAGAGAGAGAGAGAGAGAGTTCATCAGATGCCATTCAGAGTTTTCCTGAGCAGTGCCAGGTTGGTCAGCAAGTATGTGTGTGTATACACACACACACACATACATATATATATATATATATATATATATATATATATATATATATATATATATATATATATATATGTATATATATATATATATATATATATATATATTATATATATATATTATATAAATTTAAAAGTAGTAATTAAAGAAAGGACTAAAGTATAGGTGAGGGTCACGGAAGTCACATCACTCTTGAAATGCGTCCATGGCATTCAGGGGGAGAAAAAAGGGGTCCTGATTAAAGGAGGATTTGTATTTGGTAAGAAACGAATAGTAAATGCGATTAACGCTGAAGTGCGCTTTATCCGCTAGAAGGAAAATCTTGACAATATGACTTGTTAATGAACTTGATCAAGAGGAAATGTTATTTTGCAAAGAGTTCGAGAACTATAACTCGAGTCTTTATTGTTCCAAATGAATAATGAATAATGAATAATGAATAATGAAATAGTCTAAAGACAATATAATGCAATATGTTTAATGTAAATAACAAAATCTCATAAAGATGGAAGTTGAAGCCATATATATAATATATATATATATATATATATATATATATATATATATATATATATATATATATATATATATATATATACAAATATGTGTGTGTGTGTGTGTGTGCGTGTGTGTTTTTATTCGTTATCCGAAGAAAAAGGTCTTAAATATGTTCAGAAATAACAAGTTTTGTTTAAAATCGAATTAAGAAAATAGACAGAGTAGCCCAGATGACGCTTGTCTAAACCTTCATGTATAAAATTCACTTGTCTCGAAATAAGGGAACTTTTATGAACTGATTTCTACTTCAAAGGGAAATCGTCATCACGTCTGGAGTCCTCGCTGGTCCCACAAGGCCAGACGATCTGAAATAACTCCTACCTACGCGGCAAAACCATATCCACTTCTTTATAATGAATGCTGGCCTCAATAACATGGTGAATTCAAAATTCCGAATCCAACGAGGAAAATATAATTTCATTCGAATCAAACATTCTTTTCTTCACTTTTGGATAGGAAATATAAGGTTCAACGCCAAAATCTTATTGGAAGGTAAACTGAATGTAAGTGGAGATGAGTAACAAAAATAAGAATTCCAGTTTTTAAAAACCCCCATATATATAATATATCCCCCATATATATATATATATATATATATATATATATATATATATATATATATATATATATAATATATATATATATGGGATAATATATATATATATATATATATATATATATATATATATATATATTATATATATATATATGTGTGTGTATATATATATATATATATATATATATATATATATATATATATATATATATATATATATATATATATATATATATATATATATATATTATATATATATATATATATATATAATATATATATAACACGAGTTTATGCAAATATTTCGTGAAATATTTTATAAACACATGTATTTTAAGGCTTTGTTTATCCATGAGTGGGCAACATGGCATACCCTGTCTGAGTAGACAGGGATATTGGGTGGGGGGAGGAGGGAGGGGGTGTTGTTGATGAATTGCATTGATTAGGCAAGCGGATTGCTAGTCTTTTGATTACGACTTTTTTCTCGCAGGTTTTCGAAAAATGTAACATTACGTTCACCTAAATTAGTAAATCAGCTTGTGAACAGACTTCACTGTAATCTAATCTAATTTTAATTATTAGCTTTACATCTCAAGAAAGTAGTGTATATGTCCCGGAATTGTTGAATCAGGAGTCAGGATTAGGCCTATGCTGAATGAGTGATAATGATAGTAATCATGATGACGAGGGAATGTAGATAGGGAGTTTACTGCACTTTGAACAAAGTCAGCTTTGCTACCTTTTTCGATTACTGCATGTATATAATACGCACTACCTTTTTCAGGAAAGACTGAAGGAAGTGAATTTCCCATAAAGTTTCCACTGTTTTTCGTCTGACCGAGACGGAAGCATTTTATTAAGTCTGTTTTTTCCCTTCGAGCGGTGTATGATGAACACTTTTGATGGACAACGAGGGAATTTTTGAAAATGCGTTTTAAATCTTTGATCAGTGTTTAATGAATAGGCTTCTCTTTGATGGAGAGGAGATTCCATTCAGCTTACTTTTCTTTCCTCTATTGGATTCCAGTGAATACCATTGATGGAGAGGGAGAAGGTTTCAATGATACTTGCATTTTTCCATTTGTTCAGAATCTAAAGAATACATCTGATTTCAAAGTATTTTATTTGAATCGAACTAATCGCCAATTTCCTTTTTTCTATAATAGTGGAGATTATTATTGCGAAACCCATAAATAAACATCATATCTGCATATTCCACATTACTGGAACGGTAAGGCATTGTCTCCAGTTTCTTGCTCACAAAATGATTGAGGAATATGACACTTATACTAACCCAAGCACGCTCCTGCCGGAAAAGTGGGGCTGATTCAAGGCTGAGTAAGCAGTGAAGGGTGATCAGATTCTTCTCGTTCCCCTCCCAATAGCCGTGCATCCTCCGACATCCCATAAGCGCCATCTTACTTGGCCATTTTAATGATATCGGTTACTTTGCAAATTCAACTCACCGACAAACGAAGTCTTAAAATGCATATGTGTATAAAACATTTTCTACTCTGAATGACTTTTTCTTTAAATTCTCGAAATATTTGCATAAACTCGTGTTACACCCTGTGCATATATATGTATATATAGTATATATATATATATATATATATATATATATATATATATATATATATATATATATATATATATATATATATATTTATATATATTATATATATATATATATATATATATATATATATATTATATATATATATATGTATAAATATACGTATATATATGTGTATGTTACCTTAAGATGCTGAGCAATTGGAAACTCAAAATTTGCAGCGATGAAATAATCTTCCGTTATTTTAATATTTCACTTACATTTTCTTCTTTTATTTATTGATTGGTAATTCATATTTTTTCTAATGACTATTGTCTTCCCTCTGTAGGTACTTCCTATTGCCTTTCGAATGAACACCATATTCTTTGAAAGCTTCAATAATAATAATAATAATAATAATAAAATAATAATAATAATAATAATAATAATAATAATAATAATAAAATAATAATTCTGAACATCAGTCGTTGGATTCAAAAACATAAAAAAAGAAAAGAATAACGCCTATTACCTTTCATTAAAGGAAATGAAATTATACGAATTGATCATCAGAGAAAATTAAATAATTAAGTTCATAAAAATCGGTGAATGAATAACCGTCGCATAAAACCAAACTAAGCGAATTTTAGAGTAATTAATAAAAGTAATGAATGAATGAAAAATTAGTATAAGTGAAGAGGAATTAAACAAAGAAACTTAACAAAAAATATACATAAACTTTGCGTTGTAAACTATCGATGATATATCATTATTTTTTTTCTTATCCAGTAAATGAAGAAATTGCAAAAGACAATTCATCGGTTTCCATAATACGCTAGAAATATGAATTGCTTCAGTGCTGTGTGCAGTGAAGATCATCATATATTCGCATGTATGAAATATGATGTAGGTAAAACCTTGTGATATGATATGTATATTGCGAAAGATCCCTTTACGTTAACCCTACAACGTTCACAGGTCATTATGGTTTTCGTAGCTTTCAAAGTTTATTTGATTAATTAAGTTCCTTCATCAAATACTGCGCATTTGTCGGTAGAATAGAAAAACTCCCATCTCTCTCTCTCTCGCTCGCTCTCTCTCTCTCTCTCTCCCAACCCTTTCTCTTTTTTCGGTCACCACTTTCATTTTTCATTTTGACAATTAACACATATTTTTCTCAGTGGTTCTTGCTGAAAGACTCTCTCTCTCTCTCTCTTTCTCTCTCTCAGGTGGTTAAGTGATGCCAGATTCATAATACTACGGGTTGAGAGAGAGAGAGAGAGAGAGAGAGAGAGAGGAAAGGACGGGGGAAAAAATGTGGATTATAAGAGCTTCATTGTAAAGCTAGAATATCCTCACTGTCGAACTATTCTCTCTCTCTCTCTCTCTCTCTCTCTCTCTCTCTCTCTCTATGGTTGCAGTGCATGACCACCATGATGAGACTTCAACCTTACGTAGACACGTACTACAAAACTGCAAAACAAAAGCTTCGTACTGGTATTACGATCCAGCGCATGAATTTACAGCGTATTCAGAAACCGCTTAGCGAATGTTTTAGGAAATAGCATATTTGATGTTCTATTTTCTATTATTTGATGGTTTCATATTTTTATGTCTGTTTGAAAGCCATGAAATTTGGATTAATCGCACACTCGGTGTTTTAAGCTGTTCGTCGATATTAATAGCTAGGGTTCTCCTTTCTATAACGATGAAAAATTATTTACTATAGGCGATATGAAATTAATCAAGCCAACTTTTATGTGGTCTATAGTTTATTTACATGGTACATGCAAACATTTCTAACAATAAAAGCTTTAAAATGTGATCTAGATTTGTTCATGTGATTACTTTTGCGAGGTCGCATGAAGGGGACTGGTTCCCCGAAAAAAATGAAAATAAAAAAAAAATAAAAAAATCTGAATAACAGCATAGAGACTGCCATTGCAACAATACTGCGCTTGTTCGCAAACACGGTGAAAGTAATATGAGCTTGCATTCCTGAACAATGATCACACAATAAACAAAGGCTGCCAATATTGCCCTTATCAAAGATATGAAAGAACTCTATGATCTGTACAGTTTCTTCACTCCTGTTCCCAAGATCCGTGTTCGCATACAAACGTCATCTGAGGTCCAGACAAGTGGTTGGGTCAAATGAAGCCATATCCGTACAGACTACTGAGCCGATGGGATTGGAAAAGGTATATATTGAACACAAATAAAAAAAAATTACAAAATCTGAATCTTTTCACACTTTTTGGGTTAGTACAAGTTCCTCGTCGGATGAGGCGGTTAACGTGCTCGCCTACCGATCACAGGGGCCGGGTTCGATTCCCCGCTGTGACAACGGAGAATCAGAGGAATTTCTTTCTGGTGATAGAAATTCAAGTCTCAATGTGGTTCGGATCCCGCAATAAGCTGTAGGTCCCGTTGCTGAGTAGCCAATTGGTTCCTAGCTGTGATGGTAATTGCTTCCTAGCAAAGAAAGATAAAGGAAAGGAGAACGCATTTTCGAGAAGTTCGGCAGCAAGGAGGCATTAGCGCATTGTGTTGGAGGTGCCTGTTATCATAATGGTTCTAGAATCGGCAGGAGTGTTGTAGAATTCGTCAGGCACCGTCGTGACGTGAGAAATGCCGCGATTTCTGATGCAATACCTCGTCTAGATTCATCTAAGGAGTTCTGGAAATCTCGGGAGTCTGTGACGCTAGCCGTAGCAGCAGCCGCAGAGATCGTAAAAGAGAGATCACCAGCTAGTCACAGAGAGATATCCTCAGTAAGAGCCACAGATCAGATTATCAGTGAGAGATCAGCAGCAGCAGAGATCATCCGTGAGGGATAAGAGAAAAAAAGGAACCGACGAAGGATCAGAAGAAAAGTTGCTCGAGAGTTGGTTGTATACTGGTCTAGTCATCTTCAGGAGTGGACGACCGAGTTATCTCGACATTGCGCAGACTTCAGAGAAGAAAATGTCCTGCTAGAGGTTTTTGGGGAGTTCCTGACTTTCAAGTAACGAGAGTAGACTTTATTTTCTGCAATACGGAGTCAAGAGGACGTGAGCAATCGCCATTCTCCTTTTGTGAAGCCATCGCTTCGGATCACTAAACCGGCCACAAGTATTTGAATTATACCTCGCTGTTCCCCCAGTTCATGCAGTATAAGATTCTGTTTTTTTATGTAAATAGGTGATACCATTCTCCATTTACCTTTGTTAGTAAGCTTGTAAATAAACCTTGTTGTGTTAGTGTTTCTTTCTATATTCTTATCCCCAGTTTCAACTGTTGGTGTTGAAATTTTTTTTTTTATTTATTTCATATCGAACTTGAAGCGGACCTCTCTCTCAGAGGCTGTAACACTAGCCGCGTAAGAATATCTAATCCTTCGGGCCAGCCCTAGGAGAGCTGTTAATCACGATTATGATACATTATTAGTAATTGTCTAATCTATCAATATGTCCATGCTCTACCTATATATATCCATCTATAGATAGATAGAACAAGGATATAGATATATAAATAGACAGATAGGAAGCATCCAGTTACACAGTTAATAAACAACATGTAAATCTGGGGTGAGATATATATATATATATATATATATATATATATATATATATATATATATATATATATATATATATATATATATATATATATATATATATAAGCGGAACACCTAAAAGCGCCTGCTGCCCAGGTATATTTGAATGTGTCAGCGATAATTCAGTTTTTATTTGTAGAAAATAATAAAAAAATACAATTCCTTGATTTTGGTACATTTCTGTTCCCATTCCTTATCCAGACATTTCCTTAGATTTGATCGTTATGTAAACAGCAAAGGTTCCACTTGTGAACAATGAAGACGCCTCTTATACTACAACTCTAAGAAGTGGCAAGAATATATGATGCTCGCTCAAACAATTTCCTCAAACATTGTAATGAAATTTCTCTCTCTCTCTCTCCTCTCTTCTCTCTCTCTCTCTCTCTCTCATACTCCCAAAATTCTCCAAGCTAGTCTCAAGACGACGAGCTTACTATCTGGAACAGAAGTGAGGGCGAATATGGATTCCTTTTTTTCTTCGTCTGATTTTCCAGAACTGTTATAAAGTTCACATTCAAAGCAGAGATACTTCAACCTTTTCTATGATGACGTCAAATACAGTCGAACTGTACCGCTAGATGTCAAAATTTCCTGCATAATGATGTTTAGGCACTTAAGAATAAGTAATTTCAGCGAATTCAGAGTACCCAGAGTGCAAGATTTGATACAGTAGGTGATGCTTTCAGAAAACACGGCTTTCCATCACGAATATGACTGGCAGTGATGAGAGATTGTTATAAGATACAGTATGCAATTTGAAACCTTTCTTAAGGGAAAACGTTATTTTTAGAGAGCAGTAATGACTGGGAGGTAAGTGTTAAACCACGGTTGTTGCACTTCAATGGGAAGACAGAATTACTTCCACCATAAAATAACTCCGAATTCGGGAGCTGACAAATTTTTCCTCCAATCGAATCAAGATTCGTCTTCGAATCACAACTAAAAACCCCGTCGATCGGCATTTGGTATCCCTTGAAGATCTGGCTATAATTTCATTCATAAAATTCCCAATCTAAGGTCTGGATTCAGATCAGGCGGAAAAAGGGCGAAGCTTCCGCTGCCTCGTAAAAAGAGGGGGAACTTTTCTTACTACTTTCCATTCATCTGTTTGTTTATCTGACAGCGAAGTCAAACGATCGTCTAGGGATGTTTTAACGTACAGGTCCTTACCCTATTGAAAAAACTTAGTTTCTTAAATTGTGGATTTTGCGAGAACCATGGACACAATTCTTGAAAAAAAAGACAAACAATTGAAAGGAAAGTGATTATATATATATATATATATATATATATATATATATATATATATATATATATATATATATATATATATATATATATGCACACATATATATACATATATATATATATATATATATATAATATATATATATATATATATATATATATACATACATATATATATATATACATGTGTGTGTGTGTGTGTTTGTGTCACAAGCAGATAGTAAAATCAGGGATTTCGCGAACTGCCGGAAATTTCAGGCAGATAGCAAAATCCATTTAGGGGCATTTGGTCTATCCAGGGGCTAGTGATAAAGACAGCGAAATCAATTTGATATCCCCCGCCCCCAGGGGCTAGCATACTAAACTTGGCGAAACATTGAATAGGTGTGTCAGTTTCGTCGTGTTTAGTACTAGCCCCTGGGGGGGTTCAAATGTCTGCCTGTAATAGGTAAGATTACAGGCAGATATTTTGAAATTGAAAATGAAAGCCTGAACAGATTTGGTCATTACCAACAATGCCAAATAAAATATATGATCTTAGCTGAATTAAGCAATAATATCCAAGCGTGAGAATAAACAGAAATGTCTTCAGTGCGATGTTTTGTCTATGAAACTTACTATGACCAGGTTCTGGTAATTAAACTCTGAAGAATGTCGTAACCTAGGTGTGTCTTCTGCATGACTGGCAGGCGAGATATAACGCTATCTCAGATTGCCAATAACTGTACTGTAACCTAAACCGGACATTAAGGCTGTTTTTTTAACTTTCCTGTTTTTTATGAGAGGTCTGATAACGAAAGAGCACGAGCTTTTCGTTCTACGGATGCGTCCGCTATGAAGATTCTTCAAGTACAGCAAAGCTCCTAAACATCGTTGTTTAGTATTCGCTTGCCCATATTCCTGGGCAAAAGCAGCCATGCTCTTTCTTCCTTTCATGTCTTGCAGACATTATTTTCCAGACGTCCTCTCGAGGGATCTTTCCCAAATAGTGAACCCCCAGGGTTTTGAATCCGGTTCATATCCACCTTCTCGACATGTTTAGTACAGGGTGGGCCGAAAGTCTTGTTACCCCTGCAAAAAGGTGCCAACAATAGAGTTACAAGTACTGCAATAATACAAAATACATATCCTAGATTCAGTTTATTCACTGTAAGAATAAGAGAACGAAATAAGAACACAGAAACAAAAGAAGACCAGGTAATATAAAGTAATAGAGAAGAAGATGTACTGGATTTGGTTTATTTGCTTTCGTTGATACAGATGCACATCGAGACGGTCTGTATGAACACCATTATTTTCGTGGCACAAAATGATGCGGCGCCATGTTCTGTGTGATATTCGACGAACCTGTGCTTGGTAATTGTCCCAAATGCTGCCCAAACAGCGTCCTTCAACTGTTGGGTATTTTGGTATCGTTCATGTGAAACTTTCTCTTCGGTTGGAGTAACAAGACTTTCGGACCACCCTGTACAGTCCCGTGGCTGATTACCGGAAGAGTAAAGACAAAAGACTGCCAATGCCATAAAGATAATGACCCCCCAGAAATGTTAGTCATATATAACGACCCCCAGAAACAGTTAGGGGTCGCTATCTAAAAAAGATCGCTTTCCGAGTCAATAACTGCAAAAACCTTCGCCATTTTATCCTAATGATTCAATTTTCTCATTCTTACTCCAAATTCCTACCATAGACCTTCTCTCAGTAATGTCTAAAATCCTGAACAACTAATTAGTCTGGTTTCTATCGGCTATAAATCTGATAGGCTGAGTTTGCTCCCCGCTGCCGCCAGTGCAGAATTTATTCCTGGTGATTAGAAATGCATTTTTCGATGTAATGTGGTTCGGATCCCACAATAAGATGTAGTTCCGTTGCTAAGTGAACAATTGGTCCCTAACCTCTACATAAAAATCTAATCCTTTGGGCCAGCCCTGGCAGAGCTGTTAATCAGCTCAGTGGTCTGGTTAAACTAAGGCTATATACAACTTCAGGACTGTTCTGGTAATGAAGTTACTACTGGTCGTAATGTAACTTCCTCTCTTTATTCAGACGAGAGGTTTCGTCCTAGGTGAGGTTAAGGTGGAGTAGGTCAGACTGAAATATATTTCTATAATATTCATAAATGATTAACGCATAACTGGCGCTCAGGCCGGCAAGGCGTTGCTATGCTGTCAGTTTTACGATACAACTCGATGAACTTCCTTTCACTTATTTTGAACTTTTTGTTCCCGTGAACATTTTCAGGAATCTTTCGCATTCTTTGAACTATTAGAACTACTACATCAGCAATGGAGTAAATGTGACTTCTTTTATTTCTTAAGAACATTTTGATGCTCTTCACTTTCTTATTTCACACTATCTGTGACTCCAAGGTCTAATCAATTGTAAATATTTGTTTCTCTCTCTCTCAGCTATAAACATTTGGTTCTCGAGAAATATACGGTCTAATCTTTGACTTTCTAGAGCGCAGAGAATGTCATCTACGGCGCAGTAGAAAAAAGTTCTAATTCCTATCATGCTTATAGGCAGATTTGTTTCCTAATATGAAATTCAATGCACATACAAACATAAGTTTTTTCCGGATTGGGATTTATAATACTTGACCCCTCTCCTTCCCATCCTCCCTCCTGGTTACCAGTGATTCTCCTGGTTACCAGTAATTGCTCTTCCGTGTCTTGACCTTCCTTTTTAAGTATCGTAAACGGCCCGTCACTATTCCCTTCTCCATAGGCTTGTGTCTATAGGTTGTGTCTATCATAGGAAAACTGCCAAGGTCTTCCGTTATAGATCTCTAGAGGCCCTCTTGGGGCGTGTAGGAATCCAGTGATCGCGTGTTGGAAAGGTGTAATTCCTGTCAGAGGTGATCAGAGTGCGTGATGGTTGAGGGTATTTCTTGCGATGTGGATGTTCGAGGTCATAGAGCGACTGAGTCATGTACTAGGACATATCGCATACTAAGCGGGTCGACGTTAGCACGTAATAGACTGTTTATGACTGGCGTGCATTTGGCCCATAGGTCAGCATACGAGAATATGTCAGGGATGGGCTAGTTTTAATGGTCATTAAAATCCATTCGGCTTAAGATCGTCAACCTCAGTCACATCTGTTTTGATATGAAATGCTTGATGGACAAAGACCACAAATGCATATAACACACGCTGACATTCAACTTGAACTGGTGTTTGACAGACGAATATCAACAGCATGGTTTTATACGCTGAATGTAGCCTACCATCTAGAAGAAGGAGCGAAAATATATAATATCCTTTTCACAATACTCACGACGTTTGTAAATAGATGTGTTGACAAGGTCTTTGGTTGAGCTCTGATCGCGAAACGCCCACACGCCCACAGATAGCAGTTGCCAGGATTATTATTCGGATTTTAAACCAATCATATAAGTATGGAGCACTTTGTAATAAACATATGAGTCCTTTCCTTATAAGTGTAAGAACAAAAAACAATCAAAATTTCTGGCGTAATAATATATTATACACTTCATATTTATAGAGTACGATACATTTTTTATGTCAGTTCGTCTCCATCTTTTAAATAGAAAAACGCATATCGGAAAATTTCTTTTCTTATTATTTCCATTTATTGATCTATTTATTTATTTACTTATCTATTTTTGCCCTACATTGATTACCTTCTAAACCTTCGAAGTCGCAAGTCCTAATCGGAGGAAAATTATGAGCTACATGATTATATATATATATATATATATATATATATATATATATATATATATATATATATATATATATATATATATATATATATATATATATATATATATATATATATATATATATATATATATATATATATATATATCGAGTTACAATGTCCTTTAATATCTAATTCGCTCTACCTCGGAAATAATATATTTCATATATGCTTAACCAAAGGGAAATTTTTTCTCGATAATAGACTTGCCTGGACCAGGGCGCGAACCCATGGATCCTTTCAAATCCAGGAACGTCAGTGAAGGTTTTACCTACTACACCACCTGGATTTGAAAGGATCCATGGGTTCGCGCCCTGGTCCAGGCAAGTTTATTATCGAGAAAAATTCCCCTTCGGTTAAGCATATATGAAAATATATTAATTCCGAGGTAGAACGAATTAGATATTAAAGGACATTGTAGCTCGATATATGTATAAGAATCACGGAAATGTGATATGACTTATATATATATAATATTTATATTATATATATATATATATATATATATATATATATATATACTTATATAATTATATTATAATAATATATTATATATATAGTATATATATATATATATATATAAGATTTACTATTGGCTTTCGATTTCAGCAAGATCAACATTTAGTTTAAAACCTTAACCGAATCATGTAATAATAATAGAAACTGTAACGAAAT
This sequence comes from Macrobrachium nipponense, assembly GCF_015104395.2. Taxonomy (NCBI): domain Eukaryota; kingdom Metazoa; phylum Arthropoda; class Malacostraca; order Decapoda; family Palaemonidae; genus Macrobrachium; species Macrobrachium nipponense. Next base: position 17,800,873 of record NC_087201.1, on the reverse strand, counting down.
ACTAATCTTTCTGACGAGGAAACCTGGGAGGAAAACTCATTTAAAATAAGACACTGAAGCAAGGATCCCATACGTACCCAGTGCCTGTGTAACTTGCTCATGGGGATACATGATTAGTGGGAAACGCCCTCCTCCTTTTATTAATGTCGGATATATCAACCAAATGTTTATAAAACTTATAGTAAATCGCAGTTTGTATATATGTATAGAAATATGACTCCCCGTCAGAATAGGTGGCTGTGAAGGGCGATCTCATTTTGTATCTGTTTTCATGTTTAGGTTTACAAGTATAAATCGACGTAACGATACCGAATGTGTATCAGACCATATACGTACATACATACATACATACATAAATTACACGCAAACATTTAATAAACGTTACTCTTGCGCTTATATATGGCTTGTTATGGTACGCGTCTACTGTGTATCAGTGAGAGCTGGAAAAGTGAATAATCGTAAAAAAAAAAATCAACTCATAACAGCATAATGATTTACATCAGCGATTTACTTATGCGCCTTTTCAATGGAGAATGGCCACGTGAGTAACACATATTCGCCCCGCTATATCATAAATACCCAGCAGAAGACCGCGTTCCCATACTTGGCGTTCTGGGCAGAAGAATTATAATTCCTCTGGAGTCTGGTTGTGAAAATTTGTGAGACGCCTCTAATTGACCTATAAATTTTCCCTTTTTATGAATGAAGGCAGAATTTGTCGGGCGGAGTGCTACGGCGATAGAAAAAAATTCTTAAAGAAGTTAATTGGGATGGAAAATGTTTCTTGATGGATTCATTAATTTCAGTTATCTTTTTTTTTTTTTTTGTATTTTGTTCAAAATAGTAGTTCTTCCTGACGAACATTTGTTATTTAGTACTATGAAATTTATGGAGCTTACAATCTGACCTATTATCATCATTCATGAAAGGGCGCACGAATTTCTTGTTGCTGATATAAAAGGTACTTGATTTGAGAAGATCCTCATTTGTTTTTCAAAAACACTGAAAGGGACTTAAAAGACATTTGCTATCAAAAAGCAAATGATGCAAACATGTTTATAGATAATAGCATATATGATCCGAGTGTCCACACATACTCGAATATAGGCAACCACGTTATCATAATTACCAACATCCGCGATTTTACACTGGGTTTTCTCGTGGCGAGGTTAGACATCAGATGCGCTCTTTCCAAGCTCTTCGATTTTCGTACACTTTCCAACTGAACTGACGCCTCCTACCCCACCATCCAGGCTTCACGATTTACTGGACCTTCCATATCGATCACTTCTTCACACGACTTGTGTCCCCCCCATCTCATTAAGTGGCCAAACCATATGGAACTTCCTCCAGCCTCTGAATATCTGGGACGTCACGCGGCAAAACTCGAGAAGGACAAGGAAAAGAGTAGGCTGCATGTTGCCTTCAAATGTTTGGAATAAGCCAACTCCCGTGATTTTCTTAGCTATTGGGATGATTCTATATTTGTATAATCGTTCGTCAATGTATGGTTCTATGGAGATATCTTGCTCGCATATATATATATCGTTTAAATTGACTGATAAAGAACTAATGTTAAAATATTGGAAAATCCCAACTTTCTTGGGCATTGTCTAACTTCTTTCTTTAGGAGGGTTTTTTTTTGTCATGTCCACATACGTATTTATAGTTCCAAACAAGCTTTATGATATAACAAAAAATAGCTATGCAACAAAGAGCACTTGAGTACGAAAAGTTCGACGTAAATAAGTTCATTCGAGTAGATGGTCAAGCTTTCCAACCCGTATGGAATAAAACCATGGCATCGTTCAGCTTGATATCAAATCAACTTGGCAAAAGCATTTCCGGATATCTTAACGTGGATAAGTAGAGAAATCGGGGTGGCTGAGCTGAGGACAGAACGCAAACCATTTGCTCTGGAAAACGTTAAGGTCACGGAGTGAGAAGATGAACGCGCAAAGCAGGAATTACTCACAATAGAAAATGAAATTACGGTAACACTAAGAGAGGATGTCATTCAACAAACAGGCTGCATTATGCCGCGAAGTATATTAGCCTTAAGCAATACTTTGATCTTTGTTAGATCTATACAGCTTTTAGTGTTGGCGAAACTCTCCTGCAACAAACAGTTTTCAAAGAATTGTTTTCTTATTTCTTCCAATATGTGAGCAGGCTCATATGAGAGGATAAAAGCATTGAGGGTAGGAAACTAAAGCGAAAATTAATAGCAGTGAAGCATTTTTTAAGTTAAATCACACTTAGTCCCCTTCATTAATATATGATTTATTTAAATATAATTAAAACGATAAAACATAGGTCAAAGGGAATGCTGCTCAGTTGGTTTTCGGTCTTTTAACTTTTTTTTTTTTTTTTTTTTTACCAAAATCTAATCAATTCTGCAATGAGACACAAAACTAAAGAAGCAAGACCAGGAAAGTCCGACAGATTGTTTTAAGTGTCATTTGTTCACTACTTGGATGATTTTACTGTCACTATATGGGAGTAACGGTTACATGTAATTACAAAATTGGCATCAGTGCCTAAGTTATGAATATCAGGTTTTTTTAAGTGAGGCATGAATTACAACCAACGACCATATTCCACAGAAAGAATGAGAGAGAGAGAGAGAGAGAGAGAGAGAGAGAGAGAGAGAGAGAGATAGAGAGGGAGAGAGAGGACGAGGAGGTAGTGGGAGAAGGAGAGACAGGTGGAGAGAAGAAGGAGATGAGAGAGAGAGAGAGAATGATCTTTTCAGCCAACTCCGATATCTGATGGTATTCTGGTCGATCTGAAAGCCCGGGAAACAATGGGAAAGAGATACTTTCAAAATAAATGGTCCCATTTGGTCAAAGCTGGTTACAGCACTGCGTTCTTTGAGGTTCTCTCCAGATTATGCCATTTCTAAAAATAAGCAGTTCTACCTGAATTTGCAAGAGGAATCGATCTAGATCACTCTGTTATTTCATTTCTCTGTTTTATTAACTAAATGTGGTACTTGTTTTACTTGGTCTCTGTATTTATTTTTTTTTCCATTTTAGTTTGTCTGTCCGCCCTAAGATCTTAAAAACAACTGAGGCTAGAGGGCTGAAAATTGGTATGCTGATCATCCACCCTCCAATCATCAAACATACAAAATTGCAACCCTCTAACCTCAGTAGATTTTCTTTTATTTTAAGGTTATAGCTAACCATGATCTTGCGTCTGGCACCCCTATAGTTGCCAACAATGTAGGCCACCACAGGACCGTGCCTGAATGTTTCATGAGCTGCCACCAAGAACATCATGGGCCGTGGCTGAGAGTTTCATACAGCATTATACGCTATACAGACAACTCGATTGCTCAGAAGAAACTTCGGAGCAATTTTCTCTTTTAAATTAATTAATTAATTAATCTATTTATTTATTTACTTATTTATCTACCTATTTATTTATTTATTTATTTATTTTACGCCAATCTGTGTGTATATTTAATTCATACATCACAACGTTTTCGTTCTACGTTTAGGTGAGAGCACATTTCGAGTTAGACGTTTAAATTTGAAGTTCACTTGACTTTTATGTTTTGTTCCATGTGCAATTTACCAAAGGTTTTCGTGAGCAGAGTTCAGCTGCCTTGCTCTTTTCCAGTTTCTTTTTGTCTATCTTCCATGCATTATTTTCAAGTTTATGCACGCGCATAAATTTTACGAAATGTAAATCAAAATTATTGTAATAAATATATTTATGGTGTAGAGTTACATCCAACAGCTGAAGAAAAAACAGGGTGCTATAAAATGATATTTGCACTCATTCTAACTCAATTACATCTAAGCCTTGATAACCTCTAAACTAAAACTGCTCAGGTGTAGCAATGAATTTACAATTTTGGGGATCTGTGCACTCAAAAACCTCAGTGCTGGAACAGTAGCAGCTGGTTTCTGATAGGTCTGCGGAACAGTATAATGGCCTCCGTGTTCAAAACCTGGATTTATAAAATAGGTCATGCTGAAGGCGAATCCCTCCAGAAATGTAGTTTTTGGGCACTGGTTTTCTAAGGTTATCTGATCATACAGTATT
>NC_087201.1:17791817-17794317 GCF_015104395.2 Macrobrachium nipponense | reverse complement strand
TCATTAGATAGTGTTTTTTATAATTATTTATTATGCAGAAACAATTAAAAATAAATAAAAGAAATGGTAACTGGTTACATTAGGCAGCGGCAGCTGTATCTTGTTTGAATTCATTGGATGCTGGATTTTTGTTTGTGCTTTATAGTTCCGAAGATGCGCCTGCGCTTCAAAGGAGACTATGGTGCTTATACCATTCTTTAAGTAAATGTATTCCTAATATGCACGTAATTATACCATATTACAAACGAATGTTCCCCAATCGCGTATTACTTCTAATAAGTTCACTTTGTTCAAATGTGGCCAGCGTTTTTGGTGCACACTTAGACGTGCCACACACACGATCATGACTAACTTTAACCTTGAATAAAATAAAAAATAGTGTGGCTAGAGGGTTGCAATTTAGTCTGTTTGGTGATTGGACGGTGGATGATCAACATACCAATCTGCAGCCCTCTAGCCTCAGTAGTTTTTTAGATCTGTGGGCGGACAGAAAAAGTGCAGACGGACTGACAAAGTAATCTCAAAAGTTTTATTTTACAGAAAACCAAAACAGATATATATATTTCTTTTGAGTACTTAAAGCCAAGTTACAATTATCTTTTGCATATGTTATACATTCATTTGCTAAGATCAAGACATTATGAAAAATGGATTAATAAAAGACAAAAGTATTACAGCAAAATATCACTATTTACTCACAACATCGAATATAAGACAGATCGACAAGAGAAAATGTAACAATATTCAGGCTGATATATATATAAGTTACTACTAAGTTTTTAACGGATGGCGCAGCTAAACATAAATACGTCTTCAGCAGATTCCCCGGTTTATTTGAACATCGTCAGTTTTCCTTACAGAAGAAACACTGGTTTTATAATATCGGCGCGGCATTTGCTTGTGTCAAACTTTTTTGTAACTTGAGCGTCTTTTCGCAGTCTTGTTTTGGTGGATGCCAGACGTGCCTTTTAATGCAACAGTTGTCTAAGGACAAAGATTGGCGGTTAATATTTGCAGGGAGACTCTATTTAATTTCAAGTGACAGCCTTCGATGTCATTGGTTATTCGAATGGCTTGCATGTAAGTCGACATAGACCTAACTCTAACAAGGCATGATCCGACCTCCAGCTTACTCAGGATGCGTACAAGATTTTCCCCTTACTCATAAGTGGTAAGCATTATATTCCTAACTTTTAACGTAAATTAAAATGTGATAAAATCTAAGGTCAAATAGAGCCTTGTTTCACTTACGAAAATTAAAATAAATATGCTATATTTTAATACAAATAATTTTTCTGTATTGTTTAACATGCACATAATTTATTTTTTTAATTTCCATTCTAATAAATAAACTCTAAATATCCAACCCTAATATTCCTGTATCTATAAGTCAACGCCTAACATCACTTTCAGACCTTTATATGCTCTTCCATAGACCTTTCCTAACCCCCAACAACAACAACAAAAAGTAGTTTTTGGGCTTATCGTCGAGTAAGCGAAAATGATACACCGGTTCAGTATTCAAATGGGTCGACACTTCGCTCGACTGAATAGTCCTACTGAACAGCAGAGCGATATTCTTCTTATCGGCCTCAACCATTACAAATTGGTAAGGAAAACTTCAATTAAGAGGAACAGGATAGCCAGAAGACGTGGTAATGTTGCAGACATTATTATTTTAGATGAGAATAAAACAGAGGCACAGCCGAGCTTTCGGGAATACTACATAGCTTTTCCCATCATCAGGGTCACTTATATACAGAATGATACAAAAAATGAAGATAAAACAGAAAGAAAACTGTACTGATCGACTGTATCTAAAAAAATATCAAAACAGCAATAAATGATAACACTTTAAAATACATAACATAAAATTAAAAAAAGGAACATAAAAACCAAAGTTAATTGCAAATCAGAACTTACAAAAGAGCAATGACTAAGTTACAAGAGATGACGTAAAAACAAACAAAATAAAATCGCTGAGCGATAAGATATAATGAGAGAGAGGGAGAGAGAAAGAAAACGTGAATACATTCAAAATACTGGAGAGCCTCTTGATTTTTTATGTCGTAGTTAGATGACAACTGGGCGAGTTAGAAGACTGCGAAGGAAAGAGGGTGAAAGACTATTTTCATAAACATTGTGTGATGTATATTCATTTACGTTTTCTTGAAATGTATACTACGTTCGAATGGAATTTGTATCATTTTTGTTACGTCTTCAAAACCACAACTTGTCAATGTTCGGTTACATATTTTTAAGTTTATCACATGTTCATTTCATTCAACAGTAATTTGAATCATTAACTAAATTCTCCGTGACCAATTTTATGTCATATTCTTGCTTCTTCGTACTCTCACGAACAATACATTCTTCATTTTATTTGTTTTGTCCTTGCCTATATATGAAAAAAAAAAAAAAAAAATCCTTTAATGATCCCCAGCCTAGTGGTGAGGGCATGTTTCTTTGCATATCATACCCGTGCCCGTAGCAATTTTGG
>NC_087201.1:17754317-17784317 GCF_015104395.2 Macrobrachium nipponense | reverse complement strand
GCCATCAAGCCCTCACTAACTTTGTGGGCAAGCCTTCACCGCTCATCCCGCCTTCAGAAACCCAAGGGCCCCGACCACATGCAGCAACAATTGCCGTTGTTTCTGATTTGCCGATACCACAGAACATATGGCCCTGCTGCCAAGAACTGCCTCCCAGGATGCCCATGGCCAAAAAACCCATGAAATGCCTACTGCTCCTCGTGATAGCCATAGCAGGTGCATATCCCTCGATCAAGGGCCATGCTAATGTACCTAAATCTAACCTTAATCCTGACAAATCCAATCCTACGTTTCCTAACGGTCCCTGTCTTTTTATCCTTAATTCCACCACAGGTACTAATTTTTTAGTCAACACAGGGGCTTGCTGTTCCCTCAGATAGTGTGAATAATGTATCCAGTCAACCAACCAAATGCCCAAAGCCATCCGATGTCTGACTCACAGCTGCCAATTACTCTCCCATCCTTACCTTCGGTCAAAAGCATCTCCCACTTGACCTCTGTGACAGAAAGTACCACTGGCGGTTTTTGGTTGTGGACGCCTCAATATCCCTCCTTGGAGCAGAATTCCGGACGCACCAACAACTGTTAGTGGACGTTGCCAACAGGCACCTCATCAATGCCACTGATCTGTCCAAGATACCCATCACTGCAGCCCCTGCAGAATTCGCCCTCCACATCACTGATTCCAAAAGCGAGTTTTCCTACCTGCTTCCCACATACCCAGATGTCTGCAAACCTAAATTACGACATTCTCATCAAATCCTTGCCAAGCACAGTACTTTCTATCACATTAGATCTGGGGATAAGCAACAGCAGGACCCAGAGCTCAATACCCGCAAAACCTTTTTAACATCCCTGCAATGGCACAACGTCCCCCTTAACAACAACAGCCCACCTCCATCCTCTGTGATATCAGCATTGGTTGTCCACACCCATGGATCCCACAGGTTCTTAGACGTCACGTTTTCGACATTGTCTGCAGTCTGGCACACCCTTCAGGATGATCTACAGCCACCCTCATGAAGAAGCATTTCATTTGGCATGGCACATCAAAAGACGCAAAGGCATGGACCCTTGAATGTTCTTCCTGCCAACTCTCTAAAATCAGCATCACGCAAATTCAGAGGTAGGCTCCTTTCATACACCGGAATGCCGTTTCACCCATGTTCACATCGACATAGGACTACTCCCACTCTCTGAAGGGCATTATTACCTACTCACTCACAATGGTCGACAACTCAACACGATGGCCCAAAACCGCCCCTATGATGGATGCATCAGCAGCAGCATGTGCCAGTGCGTTCCTCTCATCATGGGTTTCCAGATTCAGTGTACCCAATCGCATCAGAGGTACTGCTTTCACGTTGCAGCTCTGGATGTCCCTAAACTGCCCCACCAGCACCCAGTTGCATCCTACAACTGCCTACCATCCTATACCAAATGGCATGATCAAGAGGTTCCATTGCACCTTGAATGCAGCCCTTAATTTTCACTGCAACTCCTCGAACTGGCCTCTGGACCACACCTAAAGAGGGCCTTGACCTGTCAGCAGCTGAGATGGTTTATGGCAATCCACTTATGATACCTGGTCCTCCCAAACGATAACTTCCCATCCGACCTAATCAGACTCAGGACCATTGTCGGAAAATTTGCCCCTTGCCACCTATCCTAAAAGCCAAATGGCAAGACCTTTATCCTGAAGGATCTACAGAATACAACACATGCATTCATCAGAACTGATGTTATTCGACCGCATTGACCCAGCCTTACACAGGCCCTTATGAGGTCATCAACCACAAGCAAAAAGCCTTCCTCATCGACATCCACAGCACAGCAGATTGGATCACAATCAACCTCCTGAGACTAGCATATTTGACCAACCACTTTACTCTTCCAGTCCAGTTTTCAAGGGCAGGACGCCCTCTGCAATGCCCAGGTCAACTCTCAGGGTGGGTTAATGAGCTAGCACTCCCAAGCCTGCATTACTCACGCTGCAAGCGACAGGACGTCGCCAAATTCCACGGTTTTCACGATTCTGCCCAGAGCAACATATCGAGTCAGCAGAGTGGTGCCGACGGCGAGCACATTTTATTTTCATCTTTATAGAAGTTATAAAACTAATATCTAATGACTGTACATTATTGGTCTGTTAGTTACTGTGTATGTTTCCTGGCCGCTGATTGGCCAGCAATTCATATAAATACCACTGTAGTTCATGACTAAAGTATTATTTTAAGATCATACCTCTTGTCTCAATCAAATCTTGTATTCAAGGAAAATAGTCAAAGAACATGGTCTACGATTAATTTACCGATAATAACGCTGGGAGAAGAAACAATAATGCATTGATAATATTGGTAAAATTTTTTCATCAAGCGTTTTTGCATTGCTAATAAGAGAGAGAGAGAGAGAGAGAGAGAGAGAGAGAGAGAGAGAGAGAGAGAGAGAGAGAGAGAGAGAGAGAGAGAGAGAGAGAGAGGCTTTAAAAATTAGATGATATATACATCATTAGTGCTAAAAAAGTTTGTTTTACCATTCGCATCACTTTAGGGGTACTATTAAGCCTTCGAAAAATTATTCTTTTATTGTAATTAAAATCAAAGCTCAAGGAAATCAATAAAACAGAATACATATGAATCCTTGTGAATGTGCATATGTATGCAAAATGTATTCGAGTTTTTTACTTGATTTTCTCCTGTCAGACCTTCGGACTTTTTTTTTACTCGTTTCCATTTCCTTTTTCAACTTTCAGGATTCGGACAATGTAATTTGCATTAAATTCACAAAAACACTGCCATAAAGGTGGAATATTTCTCCCGACTAAAATAGGATTATTTCCTGTACCTATACTTTACATGCAAATATCACTTTCCGATCCTTTCGTTCGCTTAAGAAAGTACCTTAATAAGAAACTTGCATCGGAAAGCCTACGCGGAATTGAACTAATTTTAGGCATCATATATGATACATCCCATCTTTGCTTGTTGGATTAAATAATAATAATAATAATAATAATAATAATAATAATAATAATAATAATAATAATAATAATAATAATAATAATAATAATAATAATAATAATAATAAAATGAAATAAGATAAAAAAGTAAGTCTAATAAATTCTACTTAAAAAAAATTCTTCTGAAAAATCACAGTAAAGTTTTGGAAAAGGCTACCCCAGGAGAGGAAGTTCAATCACGTAGAAGTATTATAGATGCTTGAGCGATGTACAGGAACCATAACGAAACTTTGCATGAATGCTGCACCAAAATAGTTCCCACGGTTACTGTTTTTTTCATCTCCTTAAACCCCCTTTGCACTTTAGCAGTTTTCTGCCTCGGCTTTATTAAGGCAAAACGTAGCAATGCAGTCGAGAATTTCCTCGAGCCCAACTACTTAAGCGAGCCATCTTTTAATCCGGCAAATGACATATCCTAGCTTCACAAGAGAACATTGCTGGGTGGAGTCCTTTTACTTTATTTGGATTTTCTGCTCTGAGAAGAAACACTGGTATATATTTTTTTACAAACGCTAAAGGAAAGTATAGCTTAAGCCAAATAACTGGAAATCTTTCATTGGGGGGGCGGGGCGGAGAGAGGCACTTAAGATTACCATATATATGTAACATATCTATACATATATCCTTATATAATATAATATATATATATATATATATATATATATATATATATATATATATATATATATAATATATATATATATATATATATATATATATATATTATATTATATAATATATATATATTATATATATATATATAATATATATTTTTAGGCTTGTGCCTTGTATGATAAGGCGCCCTATGAGGTAATGTTAGACTTGCGATAATCTTACGCTAAGTCGGTTGGTATCGCACTTCCATCTTCAATGGAGTGTCTTGGGGTTTGTAGATCACTTACGAAGTCGGGATTATCTTCTTGTTTATAACGACGATGTGTTAAACTCATGGTGAGGAGGTTCTTGTAGAAAACACGAAGTATAAAAATATATATATTCTTCTGAAGTTTTACATGGTGAAGATCAGGTATGATTGTACAAGTCTTCTAATAACGATAGCTTGATCGCTTCTGCCAATGATGATGGCTAATTCTATTCTCTCTACATGATAAAGCTTAGGTAAAGAGATACAGGTCTTCTAATGACGATAGCTAACTCTGTTCTGCTCTCTACCATCTCTGTTACAAGTTATGAAGGAACAGACAGTAGTTCGAACATATGAACATACAATCAGATGACATAGTTTCATACGAACATACAATCAAAATGAGACACGCTACAGATCACGTAGGCCGTTTGAATTATAGGTCGCGGTAGTTGTCTCAAGCAGGGAGCTTGGACTAATGTTTATAAACAATTGAATGACTACAGGTGACGACATGTTATCTTAGCCTACTTTTATTGTATACATCATCTTTAGTGTCTCTAGTCTGATCACATTCCTGCAAGCAATCTGGTTGACCTCTTTAGTTTTAGTCTTTTATATATATGGACTAACATTCCATATTTTTATTATGTAAACACTTACATTAGCTCGGTCAGCTACCAAAACCAACTACTGAATATTACTCAAACTTGACTTGCATTTGACTTATAGGATGTGATACAGACACTATGTGAATATATATATATATATATATATATATATATATATATATATATATATATATATATATATATATATATATAAGTAATAAAAATTCATGGTGTACATGAATTGATTCAAGTAATAAAATATAAAACAATGATATTGGTAAATATTAGTGATCACGTGATATATAATGATACAGTTTTTCACTTCATTTCATTAAGATACATATGCTACAGAAAATACTAATGTACTCTGACAATTGCATAGAATGAAGATTAACATGATAAAAATCATATTTTAACTGATAAAAAATTTCATATATGAATTGATAAAAATTATTAATGTTTATGCTAACTGTTATATATCTGATTCATTAATCCATATACTAACTCATATATAACTGCAGATATTGGTAAGATAAAAGGTAACAGATTGATTATAGGCTACCTGATTTGTTTATACATATGTATATGGATTCATATAATTATGATTAATATATGTGCACTTTAAATAGATTCCTATTGCGTACACGCAAAGAAATATTTTGATTCCGTTATTTATGATCATTTATATATAGATTCCTGGTGCGTACACGCAAAAAATATATTTCGAATCTGTTATTTATGATCATTTATATATATAGGATACATGACCGAGGTTATACTACTTCACATTTAACTAGCTTTCGAACAACTTTTCGTCCATTACACAGTTCAGACAACCACCTATAGCCAAATGAAACGGCCTATTTCACAGGGTTAAAACAAGGGGAAAATTTGCCTGGGCGGGTCCAACGTTCTATTTTGCGCTCATACTTATTCTCTGCATCCTAAGCTACACGATTACGTTCGCGATGAATGAAATCACCCCCAGCACGAGTCCTTCGCCAGCAAAGTAGAGTTGAATATCCTTCGGGTCGTAATTGTCGGAAGTATGTCCCTTTTGTAGTCGATTTCCACAGCCGCCGGAGCGTTCCGCATTAAAACGAGATTAACGACAGGATACGGTGTCGGTCGAAGAAGTCCATGATGGTGCTTATTCCTTTCCCATTGTAGGCGGTTGTTACTCGACTGCCGTCGTCCGCAGCGACGAACGATTTTTTGAAGTTGCGATGTGAAACTCTCGTACTGCAGGATACTGTAACAGGTTCCATTAATCAGCCTGCAAGTGAAATTATACTCGTCACAAGGGCAAAGTCAATTCAGACGACATCCAAATACAGGGGAGGGGAGAGAGCCATTTAGACCAGACTTAACCCACATGAATTCGCTGATATTTTGGAATTCAAAAGAGTCAGCTGTGCAAACTTTTTTTATCCATGGCATTAACAATGAGTGAACCTATCCAGGTCTATGATGACTTGTAAAAATATCCATAATTATAAAAAATAAATAGATATCATTACGAATCTCAAAGAAAATTCGATATTACTGGTAGTAAGTTACTAGACAAAGAAGTGGAAAACGGAGCTATTTGTAAGATTGCCAGGCAACATAAGAGTCAAAGAGAATATTAATCATGATTCTGTATTTCTCTATGCTAACTGAAATTAAGTTGTGATAAAATCTGATCCTATGTGCCCTAACAAAAGTTTCATATTCAATTTTCTCGCGCGCATCCTCTGAGGCTAATTTTAAAAACTTTATTTATAGGTAGGAGATGCAACGAAAAAACCCACTATGTAACTAATTTCTAAATAAACTTTGGGTTTTTCAAGAAAATGTGACATTTTCCCATGAATGTTTTACTTGAATTGTAATAGGCTAATGTTGCAAGTAAATATTTCATATACATATCTTGATACTTCTAAATGTCTATGAGGTTCAGAAAAAATTAATTCATTTTGTTGTTATAGAAATTCTATTTGCTTATTTTGTTATTGCGCATACGGATAGACACGTCTGCCTTGCCCATGAGAAGTTCGGGCTAAGCATTCCTTTCTCCAGTCAATCTGCTTTGCAAGCAGAGACGACACACAGATGAAGCCTGTGTAAGCAGATTATTGAGGTTTAAAGGAACAAATGCTGATACGGCAATGATGACGTCGTCACTTGGCAGGAGATTGCTCTCAGCCAGCTAAGAGTTACGTTACTTGCTGTAATAAATACGACTTTAGGATAAATTTTTGTTTTTTAATACTCGACACCCACATGAGAAGAATGTCTGAAAAAAAAAACAGTACCAAATTGAACAATATATTAGTTTCATGTTGGAAATCTGCACAATTGTAATTATGTTAAATTAAATATTCCTTATTCAAACTAATGAAAAAGGTTTCCATACAAATTCTATATATATTATTAGCCCTGTATAAGATTCATATAGGATTATTCCATAGATAACATTTTCACTTCTAGACTTCCTGACTTTAAAATCTCTTTTATTTTATTTTATTTATTTATTTATTTATTATTATTATTTTTTTTTTTCATTGACTACGAATATAAATCACCGGGACAGACAATATGTCAGTAGGTTTTGGATATGTGTTTGAACTTTTAGCTTATTTGTCATTACTAAAGCGTTAAGTTAGAGTTCGTATCTTTACGCATATATATTTGGATATTTAATTAACCTATGGTTACGTTTTGCTTATTGATTTTATTGTGATTCCTTTTTTATTATAAATTGTAACCCTTCTGACTTCTTACGGAGTGTATTATATTGACTCCACTTGTATCCATATTTATTTTATTTTTTTTTATTTATTTATTTATATATTTTTTTATATATATTTGATAAATTAATGGTTGGCTTGAATATGTGGAAAAGTGTTCTAGCGGCGTACCGTATAAGGCTACTTGCGGCATCAATTCTATAGATACAAGATATAAATGATAAAGGTATTTAAAACCGCGAGAACCGCTATAATCCAGTTCGGATCCAATATCACGAGTTGTAACTCGTAAGACATTGACACTTCCTATTTAATTATCCGTTATTCTACCAAACCGATTGACTCTGGGTGATATATATTATTGGTTTTCTTAATGGATAGGAATTCACACAACGCGTTATGGAGATTATTATTGATTTACACCACCCGAGTCACATTATCATGTGTTGAATTCCATGTTTACTGATTTAGCACTCATAAATATTCCTAATGCACTCAATTGCGGTGTTTGTTTTTAGTGCTATTACTTCTATATAACGTGTCAAGGAACTATTAACACTAAGAAGTGTTTATTCCCTCTGTCAGACTCGTAATTCTGTTAATAATTCTAAGTATATTCTTTCAAGGATTGATTTGGCACAGGATAGGCCCCTAAACTGACAGGTGTCTTAGTGTATCCCTTGTTTTCATGACACGTGTTACAATTAGTTATGTGCTTTTTATATCTGTAAGCATTGTAGGCCAGTAAAATAGTGATTTGGCTTTCTGTGACATAGTAGGGAACCCTGGATGACGGAATGCAACCAGTTTAGGACGATTGGTATGAAAGAGATTATTACTACTACCTGGTCGTTAGTCATCTGCTGTGTTCTTCGGGTTTTCCTCGTCACGGACCTACATATAATATTACATTTGATTACATTATTCTGATACACATACTTTAAATATACTTTTGCTTTAAGGTTTCTGCTCGAAGTGTTTATTGTTTTTTGCTTAGCCGCTGACCCTGTTTCCGTTCGAAGTGTTTATTGTTTGGTGTTTATTGCTGCTGACTCTCTTTCTGTTCGAAGTGTTTATTGTTTGCTTATCGCTGTTGACTCTTGCTTCGTTCAGTTGTAACAGTTCTGCGCTCCGACCCAGATATTCAATGCTCGCGATCTCTTGGGTTAAGGAATTTTCTTGTTTAGATACGGTTTTAACAATGGCACGGATGTTTCTATATCTTTTAGTCCAATTAATGGTTCTTTGCAGTATGGTGCGGGATTGCGGGATAATGCGTCAGCTATGATAATTGCTTTCCCAGGTAGATATCTTATCTTGGCTCCAAAGACCTGAATGATCATTTGTCACCGAGTTCCTTTTGGACTGTGATTAAAGCCTTTGAAAAACTCGGTAAAGGACTCATGTTCAGTAAGGACTTTATCAGGATAGCCATAGATTATGAACTTAAAATGTACTAGTGAGTTAAAGATACCTAGCCCTTCCTTGCCTATTACTGTATATTTACTTTCAGAGGGCTTTAGTTTACGTGAATAAAAAGCTATAGGAAAGAACTGTTTATCATATTACTGAAGTAGTACCCCTCTTACCCCTTGGTCTGAGGCGTCTGTTGCAATACAAAAAAATTCCTTATTTAAATCAGGGATTTTTAAGTTAGTTGAGCTGCATTATTCCGCTTTTAAGATATCGAACGCCTGTTGATGCTTTTTAGACCATAATAAATCTACGCTCTTCTTCGTACGATCTGTTAAAGGAGCTGTCATAATTGAAGAGTTACATATTTACATACAATTGTAATACCCACTAAAGCGCGAAAGTGCTGTATCCCCCTTTTACGTTAATAGGTACCGGAAAGTTATGAATAGCCGACACCTTACCATGGACTACTTTAAGACCTTGACTAGACACATAAAACCTAGATAAACATGTTCGGTTTTAAAAAACTCACATTTAGATATTTTACTCTGAGATTATTTGTCTTTGTCTCTGTAGCACTAGCTCTACTTTATGTGAATGTACTACTAAGGTATTTAGAAAAGATTATAAGACCAACCATATAAGCATGTAGGGTATACCCTAAAAGTCTCCAAACACTATATTATAATTGGGCGCAACGTGAACCGGAGGCATACATAAAAAATTGATAATGTCCCCTGAGTGTGCTGAAAACGGTGTATGAGGTACAATCACTTAGGTAATGGTATCTGGTAAAAGCTTTTAAGTAAGTCCAAGCTGGTGAAAAATTTATTCTAACCTAACAGAGATAAGATGTCGTCGGTACATCGCACTGGAAACTATCGGGAGTCGTTTCCTTGTTTAAGCGACAGAATCTACGCAGATAAGTCAAGTCCGATCTTTTATGACGTGACGTTTGAGGGAAAAATTATATGGGCTTATTTGATTTCCTAATGACTCCTATTACTAACATTTTTCAACTGCGTCATTTACCTCTGTCTTGAAATTTCAGTGAGAGTCTATACAAAGGTACGTATATAGCTTTATGTTTGTCCTTAGACCGTATTTTGTGTTAAATTGCATCCGTTTTTTTTTTTCCCAGAGATCACTCGCTAGTGGAGAAACTTCCTGGTATTCAGATAAAAGATAAAAAAAAGTTTCTGCTGAATCACCTCTGCTTGAATGACTTTACGGATATTACTTTAGATAGAGTATAAGAGAGATTCATCCACGACTGATTGGGCGGGATTAAAAATTAGCAACAATAAAAAAAAATGCGATATTTATATGTATAGGTTTTGTGGATTACTATATTAACTTGTTGCTGAGAGTCAACTGTGTCTAGGGCTTTGTTCGCGGAAATCGTTATATTTCAGAGTGTCGGGAAGGATTAAAATTTCATTTCCCAGCAAAGTCTTTTTACACGCACTAAACATTCGAGGGTGCATGATTCTCGAGATTTTGCGTGCAAACTGCGACTGCGGTTGTGGGAGAATTCTGTTGGGTCATTTGAACAATGTTACGATTTATGAGACAAATGATTTGTTTTTCTATATAAGTTATTATTTGATTAACTGCCTCATTTTTGTTCAAACGGATTTTAATATGTTTGAAGGTTTATAGGATTTTCCTTTGATAAACACGCCTTATTTTGCAGGATGTAAGATAATATTTTGTATACCCCTAGATGGATCTTACAATTACACTAGATACAGATCAATGTTTTTTATAACTATAGAGGTATCTGTAAGCGCTCGCTTATCCGGACTTCTCATTAGGGAAGTTCGAACAACAGACGGTGAGTCCGTAAATACAGGATATTACGTGTACTAAAATAATAACACAAGATATTCTAATTTTACGGCGCGTACAGTCGGGCTTAATCCACCACTACTTATAATAACTTATTTATTAAAAAAAACGAGAACCTGCTCTGATTACTTGATACAGTCGTGTGATTCATAGGAAAAATCCTTTTTAATTCAAAAAGATATCGGTATGTATGATCCAACATCGCTTTTCCCCACTCTGCTAGAGTCGCTTATTGTGTGGAATTTGCTTTGCTTTGAAAACTCGGCAGATTTAACTAACCTTGACCGCTTGACTAGGTGACACAGTAACCGAGTTTGCTTGTTTGATTCTGAACGGGCTACTGTTTCTATTTCTTTTTGTAATAATTAGGATCCTTCTCTTTATTACCATCAGCAACATATTGTGTGTTTTTAGCATTATGTTGCTGGTTACGTATAAAGCAATGAATGACGAACTATTAGGAACTGAGCGATTACTATTAAGACAAGTTATCACTACTGCATTCAATATTAACTGTTTGTACTTCATTCTTTGCTAAAATTTGAAATAGTGAGGGATCCTGGTCAGCGCATTTAGCCTGATGAAAGTTTTTTACAGACATGTTATTCCTTGCAATCCAGCCATATTTTAAAAGTTAAGTTGAGTCATTGAGGTTCGATATTTTATATAACTCAAAAAACTCAAGGCTAAAACTGCGATCGAGACTTTGCAAAGGAGCATTTATTGTCATGACCCGAAATAATGTTACCTCTAATTTTTATATAGATTTGTACGGGTGTTTCACTTGTTTTTTGTGTGCTTTCTAATCACTACGGTGCTTAACGACCCTATCCATGCATCTGTATAAATACAGACGTCCACTGCGTAAACGCATATTCACTGTTTAATTTGTTACGTAAGGGATTAATAATCACCCAAAATGATAAAATTAACACAATATATGATTATTATGATATTCAGTAGAACTTCTGGAAACAGATACTCAAAGATAAAAACTCGCAGTAGCGAAATCTCAATGATGTAGATAATTTCTGTAAAAAAGTAAGATAAAGAATGTCTCGTAACTTCAGCCACAGGAATAACGAAATTCGACCTGCAAAGGAAACACTCAAAGTTACTCCAAATGAATAAAAAATTGTACTTAGCTTGCTTTTGTGAGAAGTCACGGTGTTCCGATAACGGACACACGGCCTGGTCCTCCTTCTCTATTTAGCGGATGATCTGGTTTGGCTTCAGTTTGCCCCGTGCGCGTTGTTTCGATGATTCGAGCCTTTGAAAGATCCGATGCTGCAGACGCGTTCGGTTTGTTTCTTGAAGTGCCGGAAACGCTCACTAACGATGTTTTCTTGAATGATTCTAATGAGAGACGAAGCTTGCGTTGCCGTAGGAAAAAGGACACGTCGGTTTTGTTTCTTGAAGTTATTCACTAAATGATGATACTAAGTTGCTTGAAGAATCTCTTGCTTTCGTCGTCGTTAAAGAGTTCTTGTTGTTTTCTGAAGTCGCTTACTAAACGATGATAATAAGTTGCTTGAAGAATCTGCTGCTTCCGTCGTCGTTGACTTCTTATGATACATGATTTATTATTCTGGTTTTTCTTCGTAGGACGTTGTAGAGTTCTTCTGTGACACTGCCACCACTTTTAGGGCTTGTGCCTTGTATGATAAGGCGCCCTATGAGGTAATGTTAGACTTGCGATAATCTTACGCTAAGTCGGTTGGTATTGCACTTCCATCTTCAATGGAGTGTCTTGGGGTTTGTAGATCACTTACGAAGTCGGGATTATCTTCTTGTTTATGACGACGATGTGTTAAACTCATGGTGAGGAGGTTCTTGTAGAAAACACGAAGTATAAAAATATATATATTCTTCTGAAGTTTTACATGGTGAAGATCAGGTATGATTGTACAAGTCTTCTAATAACGATAGCTTGATCGCTTCTGCCAATGATGATGGCTACTTCTATTCTCTCTACATGATAAAGCTTAGGTAAAGAGATACAGGTCTTCTAATGACGATAGCTAACTCTGTTCTGCTATCTACCATCTCTGTTACAAGTTATGAAGGAACAGACAGTAGTTCGAACATATGAACATACAATCAGATGACATAGTTTCATACGAACATACAATCAAAATGAGACACGCTACAGATCACGTAGGCCGTTTGAATTATAGGTCGCGGTAGTTGTCTCAAGCAGGGAGCTTGGACTAATGTTTATAAACAATTGAATGACTACAGGTGACGGCATGTTATCTTAGCCTACTTTTATTGTATACGTCATCTTTAGTCTGATCACATTCCTGCAAGCAATCTGGTTGACCTCTTTAGTTTTAGTCTTTTATATATAGGACTAACATTCCATATTTTTATTATGTAAACACTTACATATATATATATATATATATATATATATATAATATATATATATATACTATATATATATATATATATATATATTTCCCCAAATATCAGCTGATTTTAGGTGGGAACCCAAGCACACCAGCCAGAGATAGGAATTTCCTGTAGGAAGGGTGGAAAGGAATTTCCGGTCAGACTAAAGCTTAGGGTAAAATGGGCAAGTCACGAGAGTAGCTAGGCCTTGATATGGGTTTTAGGGACCCCTACAATAAGACCTGTTTCCTTCCAACTTTGCTGGTTTTTGTTTACCACTTCTCAGGCAGTGCCCAAGGCGGTGTATGAAATCCCTGCGGTTCCAAAAGACCCAGCATCTACCTCAGTCAGCTCCAGTCGTGACCTCGGACGGATGTCCCGGCCACCAGCCTTCCATTTTAGGCCTACAAGGCGTTACTGGCGCGCCCAGAGCCCCAGACCTTAGACAAAGCCGAAGCCGCATTTCTAGAAAGGTCCACTGATCATGGCATCCAGGTACGTCTTGTGAAACAGCATATTGCCAGTTCTTTACCTCCTAGTGTCGTATTTACTTCCCATTTTCAAAAGTCAAACTTCTAACTCAAATGAACATTCCTTTGTTCCTCTCACTGCCTTGTGGCCGCATGCTTCCCTTGTGTGATCGTCACAGACAAATAGAGTCATTGCATACCTCAGTTAAACACTAGAGTTCCTTTTCCCCAGTGTTAGAGAAACTGAATAATCGTAACTTGTGCAAGAAGTCCTTTTTTTTATCTTGTCTAATCTGGGATCTTTTCCAGATTCCCTGAGTCACATGTCCAAGTCTTCGCTCCCGCAAGTGATGCTTTACCGCAAGACATATGAACAATTTTGAAAGCCAGCTTTTACGGGAACCTCATTTTTAGCCAGCTATCCCCTTGTGAGAGATAAAATTGGTCCCCACGTGTGGACAAGTTGCATTTACTCTTTCCCAGGCTATTAAGCAGCCTCCTGTAAATAAATGTATGTAAAGTAATTAGCTGAGTTTTCTGGCGACCTTTTCCTCTAGAGTAAATTAACCCTGTAAATCCTTTTAAGGTAAGTTCAAGTAATTTATTCTGCATTTTCCCTCAACTATTTTCGTTTACGTATTTGAGCCCCTTCAGGCCAGGGCTAAAACGTAACAATATATATATATATATATATATATACTAATATATTATATATATATATATATATATATATATATACTATATATAATAGTATATATATATATACATATATATATATATATATATATATATATATATATATATATATATATATATATATATATATATATATATATATATAGATAGATAGATAGATAGATAGATACAGTAATAGTTGTTGTTATTGTACAGTTGTTGAAGCAAATTTTTATGATGATAATGTTTTATCGAAAGAAAACAATGTTCTATTATTCATATCCACGGAGGGGGGTGGTGGGGTACGCGACCTGTGGCCCCTATTAAATCCGCCGTTGGTGACGAGCTTAATCAGTGAAGAAAATGTATCTTTAGACTTCAATATACATATTTTATTTGATGCTCTTATCCTCTCTTCGTCTGGTAAAATACTCTCTGTCCCAGAATGTCCCATTATATCCTGTCTGGTTCTAAATGAGGATTCTAATTTATCTCGTTCAAGTTGAATATTACTTCTGATGAGGTAACATTCAGCAAAGATAACTTTTACAGAGGGTGCTTGCAGTTGATTTGTGAAAGCAATGTCGAGGAGAGACGACTAATATTAATTCGAAATATGAAGGAAGAATCTTTACAAACCGTATTTTTTTTAAAAATCTTGATCATGTTTCTTTCCGATGTTGCGCGGATAACAGATGATCCTACAATGAAAACTAAGAATTGCGTTGCAAAAGAATCATATGAAAAATCTTGACTGACCAAGAATAACTGAGATTTCAAAAGAGAGGCATTCTTACAGATCTGATGTACTGACTGTAACCGACTGCTCTGTCAGGGATAACTTATTTAGCAAATACCGGCTTTATTGATATCTGTATTTAGTTGTGATCATGTAAGAAAGATAATGCGTATTTCACATCTTAATGGAGATAACTATGTAAATCAAGGGAGGACGTGACATTCATAAACAAAAAGACACATTCCACTTCTATCTACATCGTATCTAAGAGTATGCGAAATGAAATGGTAACAAAGAACGGAAAATTAAAAAAAGAAAAGAAAAACAATGAATTCTAATTGCCTTTATTTTGACTTGTCTAGACCTATCATTTGAGTGGGACTCTCACAAGAGCCATATAATTAAACCGCTTAACCTGGAGAGATATTTGTCTGAATAAATTAAGTCATTATTCTCCCTCTTCCACTGAAGAGACAGAGGAGAAGAAAAAGAGTCTTTGTCCCTCTTTCTCTTCTCCTTCTCACTCTCTCTCTTCCTATCTGCCGGAAATCTCGTTATGGTAAAATCCTTTTAGGGTGGAAATATTTGGACGGTCCCCCTCGCCTTCGTCTTATCTCCGTATTTGTGTTTGTTATGGAAATAAGCGCCGTTATCTTCTCTTCCTTTCCCCAGAATGAGGAAGGTGAAAGAAAAGGTTAGCGTCTTGCCATTCTCATGCTTTATTTTTTTTATTATCCTGAGAGATTTTGCTAGGAAACTTATCTGAAAAGCGAAATGGTAGTCCGATGGCCCGATAATTATAATGCCCTTTTTGATCATTAATTGCTTCCCTTTGATACTGTCTACAATTTAAGGTTAACCCAGAGCTGCCAGAATATCTTATTTATTATTATTATTATTTTTTGTTGGGGGGCTGGGTAATGAGAAAATGCCCATAAAAAGCACAAGTACCCGTCCCCATATAAAACACGAGCAGTTAGTTCATAGTTCAAGCTCTATAGCCATCCTCACCGACAGATTAATCAAGAGGTGACATTCTACTTTGCGTTGAAAATGTAGAAAGTTGTTTGAAGCAGTTCTCGAGCTATACAGAACTACAGGAAAAAAGTCAGTAAGTCGTTCAATCATACCAAATTGCCATTAGGCACCAAATACTTATTTGAAATAAGATAAGCGAGAGATTCAAAGCTTTCAGTATAGATAAAAGTTGAAAATGAATGTTAGAAAAAGTAAGATTATGAGAGCGATTACATTCCAAAATAATGAAGCGATGAGTGTTATTAGTGTGGAAGGTTTAAGTATGTAAAAGATTAATTTTTACAAGTACCTAGGTGATGTATTGAATGATGTTTTAAGAGGAGAGGAGATGAATGATGTCTGTGGAAACTAAAGATAAAGTACATAAAACGATTCGCCAGCCAACCTTCTATGTTAGGAATATGATTTTAGGAATATGATTTTAACAACTTATGCGTGAGAGTAAAATCTGGTTTGCTTTTTTAAGCAAATCAGATTTTACTCTCACGCATAAGTTGTTAAAATCATATTCCTAACTTAAATCGTAAATTAAAACGTCATAAAATCTAGTCAAACAGACCCCTGTTTCATCAACGAAAATTAAAATAAATACGCTCTATTGTATTAGAATTCATTTTTCGGCACTATTTAACATGCACATTATATTTTCAGAATTTTCATTCTAAGAAATAAATCTAAAAATAAATCAAATATCCCATCCTAAAATTCCTGTATCTTTAACTCTGCACGAAAAACCTTTTCCAGACCTTTTCACGCTCCTCCATAGGCCTTTCCTACCCCCCTCCAACAAGAACAACACCAAGGTCAGAGAGGTGGCATTAATAAAAGATGTTCAGTCAAAGGGTTTCAATGGTGGACATTAGATCAATGAAAAGGTGTTTAATTCGAAAATGTTGGCAAGAACGAGGATGCACAATGGATGAAAACTGTTTAATGGATGAAGTGCAGGTGGTCTTCAAACAAGAGTGTCTGAATATCCTAGGAGTCAGCGTAAGGGAACTGAATCCTGTATTTTTAAGGGGTCACAACGGCTGCTTAATAACTTTTATTTGAAGGGGTATGCAGTGACCACTATTGCAGGCGTTTTCTGCCCTGCACTGGGATTCACCCTCGGTTAGTTAAAGTGTCGAAATTTGTCTTGCTTTTCCCCTCAAGCTACTATTAGTTACCACAATGTTATATATATATATTATATATATATATATATATATATATATATATATATATATATATATATATATATATACATTTTCCTTTTAGTAGGAGTAACTATTGGGCATTGGTATTCTGGTTTTCAAGCAGACACTTTGCGATGGGATATCTAAACCCCGTGCCCTTCGCCCGTACTACTACCCATCACATCTGGCTAACTACAAGGTACATAATTCATAGCTTAAATTGACATAGGCCAACTGGATTTTTTATATGAAATTGTTCCAAGTTGTCCATATTATGTATGTATGAATGTACGTATGTATGCATACTTGTATGTGATTGTTATATTTATATAAATAGCTCTCAGACTATACAGTCGATAATGGCCAAAGAACTCACAAGAAAAGAAGCAAAAAGCTATTAGTTTGAACCTGCGAACCGCATGTCAGTTTAAAACATTCCCATCGATATAACGCTCTAGAACAATATAGCTTAGAAGATGCCGAGTAAATGTCGTTCATAAGCAAATCCTGCCCATCCGCTGCCAAACAAATCCACTCGACAGCTATCTTGATTGTTGTCAGGAGCTGATTCCCTGGATTTAGTGATGTCTGACGCCGAAGGAGCGAAAAAAACCTGAAGAGACCGTTCATTTCCATCTGCATACCAAATGGATCGTTGTCGCTGACGGGTACTGTAAGGAATTGGGCATATGCAAGGTCTTGTTGAGGAACATGAATTAGTTAGCCTCTCCATCGATGGAATGTATAGAGATAAAGAAAGAAAAAGGGGGTGGGGGCGCATGAAAGAGGGGGGCGGGGCACTGATTTCAACATGCAAGTAATCAAGAACTGCTGTACACAACTGGTCATCATATACACGTTTCACCAATAATTCGAAGACTAAAATCTTCCACTTTAGTACAGTATTTGTCTTTTGCTGTTTGATTGTGTGCATTTCTGTATAAAACATCTCTCTCTCCTCTCTCTCTCTCTCTCATCTCTCTCTCTCTCTCGTCTCTCTCTCTCTCATCCTCTCTCTCTCTCTCTCTCTCTCTCTCTCTCTCTATATATATATATATATATATATATATATATATATATATATATATATATATATATATATATATATATATATCAATTCAAGCTACAAATGTCCTTTAATATCTAAATTCACTTTACCTCCCAAATGATATATTTTCATATATGTACCGAAAGGGAATTTTTTAGTTGATAATAATTTCGTCCCCCATGGGATCGAACCACCGTCCAAGTGGACGGGGACGAAATCAGGACAGTCAGTGACGCTATCCAATCAGCCAACAGAGACGCTATAAGTTCATATCGATTCTGACCTTACAAATCACCCTCGATCTCGGTGCTTTCGTAATTAGAATCGATATGGAACCCCATCTACCATGTTAGCCAATTCGAGCGTTTGACAGCACGTAGCCTTTTGTTATGAATAATTATCACATCGAACCGTGATCCATTTATATATCAATTCAAGCTACAAATGTCCTTTAATATCTAAATTCACTTTACCTCCCAAATGATATATTTTCATATATGTACCGAAGGGGAATTTTTTAGTTGATAATAATTTCGTCCCACCATGGGATCGAACCACCGTCCAAGTGGACGGGGACGAAATCAGGACATTCAGTGACGCTATCCAATCAGCCAACAGAGACGCTATAAGTTCATATCGATTCTGACCTTACAAATCACCCTCGATCTCGGTGCTTTCGTAATTAGAATCGATATGGAACCCCGTCTACCATGTTAGCCAATTCCAGGACTGGCAGTGAAGCCCCAGAGTCTGGGGCTTCACTGCCAGTCCTGGAATTGAGAGGTCGATGGTTCGCGCGTGTCGATCGCCAATTCTATTATCGCTTAATAAATTCCCCCTCGGTTAAACATATATGAAAATATATTAATTCCGAGAGGGTTAGAGCGAATAAGATATTAAAGGACATTTGTAGTTCGATATATATATATATATATATATATATATATATATATATATATATATATATATATATATATATATATTATATAAAATTTTCTTTCTCCATGACTGACTTTTCCTCTTCGGTGATAAGCATCACGCAGTTTGTCCCTAACACAAGGTTCCTCCGTGTTCCCCATTTGCATACCCCACCAAAGCGGAATTGTGGTCAATACAGTATGCTCCATAACCGTGTGTCTCTACTTCCATCCCATCTAATGTAGCCGTTCCTCATTCATTATGGCCCCTTCCCCCTTTTCTCTCGCCCGTAATATTCATCCTTTCTTACCCATCAACGCTGCCTTAGGACATAGCACAGTTACTTAACTACGCCAGTGGGCGGTGAACATTCTTTCGTAGATAAGCAGGACTCCGAAATGTGGTGTCCCTATTACATCACTACAAAATCACAATAGGTAATCTTCTCCAGATTTCTCATTACGCTAGTAATTATTCTGTTGGGTGCTAGATAAATATTATTTATTCCTTTTTATAATCGAAATTCTAATGTACAGATCTTACGCAGATTTCTCTCCGCTAGAGGCATCGTGAAATTCCTCACAAGACAATATTACCCTAAGATAAATTTCTACGAATTTTCTCCATTTAATATTCTGGCTTCAATAACATAATCACTAAAAGATCCTTTAAATATTAGTCAGTCCTCTCTCTCTCTCTCTCTCTCTCTCTCGCTCTCTCTCTCTCTCTCTCTCTCTCTCTCTCTCTTTCTCTTTGTTGTAAGCTTTTTAATGACTGTGAAGAAACAGTAGTGACAACAACGATGAATTGTAAAGAAATGGACATAATGATGATACGAGGAACAAGTTGAATACAGAGAGACGAAAGAAAACTTGCAATGGATCTGCGCAATCAAAAACTGAAATCCCAGAGCCCGAAATTCTCAAACATGCCGATGATAGACGACTGTTCTCTGAAACTTCGTGCAGTATAATAAAGCTTTAACTGCAATTGGGAGTATATTGAAGAGGATGGTAATATAGGGTGACGTTTTATTGAATAAAATCGAAAACGTGATATTTCCGTGACAAACTCTGATTGCTTCAAAATCAATGGTCGATATAAATTTCGTCTATTGCTCTCATGGTCCATATATCCCTTTAGTTCGTGATGTGGCCAGTACTAAAAACATTTTAAATAATTTCATCAACGTGGACTTTTGCGTATATCTCTTCTGCAATATGTATGATGGTGAAATTGCCAGGTAGCCTGTGATGCAGGTTTCATACGCACAGATTTATACATACATACATACATATGCATATATATGTATAATATATATATATATATATATATATATATATATATATATATATATATATATATATATATATATATATAATATATATATATATATATATATATATATATATATATATATATATATATATATATATATATATATATATATACATATATATATATATTATATATATATATATATATATATATATATATATATATATATATATATATATATATATATATATATATATACACCAGTGAACAAAGGGGAAATATTGTTCGATGAACAATACTTGAAAATATATTTTCTTGGATCTAAGGTTTTGTTTAACAGATAATTAAAGAGATGCCTTGAGCTTCCGATGCACTGTTTTTTCTTCTTTTTTTAATTCTTCCGTCTGCCTGAACGATAATAAGCAAAGTTAGTAGCGCCGCTCGTCCCCAGAACTTTCCTTTTTTATTTCCATTTTTGTCGCTGGCGTCCTTTTTCCAGCAGTATCATTGGTTAGGATGCAAATCCTGTAGACACATTCTGCGAGGTTCCCATAATGGAATTGCGAAGGAGGCAGAGGTAGGAACAGAAAAAAAAAGCAACCTCGTCTGTTCTGGTATATGCCACAAATAGGTGCTGGCAAAATCAATGATCTGGAAAGTAGTAACAATATGTTGTTCAAAGCTATAACTGGTTCATTGTTTTTATGGGCTTATCTGAAAATAACAGTTAGATTGGAAACCCATAGGTTTCAGTTCACCGAAAATTTTTTCTAATTTTCCTGTGAACCAAAGAGTGAAGGTCTTACAGGTCTCCAGGGGTGCAGGTTGTTATCTGGGAACCAACACTGATATTCCCAAAACCTATAAGTTACAACTTAAAAGAACCTTGTAGTTATAATGGTTGACAGGTTTATGGTTTGTGGAAACAGGATTCCTAGTAATAAATGGCTTCTAGAAATTAAACTTTTCAGTTCACCAGAAAGATTTATAAGTACTTGATTAACATGAAAATTTATGTTATATCCTGTGGACAATTATGATTATACACATGAGAACATCCTTAAAACTTGCATTTACCTGTACTCTTATCTCTGATCAACACCTAAGTTCCCTACTTGCTGACACCATTTACTATCATAATTTATCATTTTTCTAACTACGAAACTGTTTGTCTACTTGCTAGCCTCTTTTCACTGTGTCCGCCTAGTACAAGTCAGTAGCCAATGATGGAACTTATCATATTACTACACTGATCAGAGTTGGAACAACATCTGTGCAAGGATCACCGAATGTGTCCCCATATTCCTATAAACAACCTCCTAACATATTTCTGTACGGAATCTGGAATGATAATATCAAGCGACCAAGTGATCTCTTATCCCAGTGACTGACAGTCAGTTCCAATGATATCCTACGTCATATTTCAGTGGCAATAAATAGTCAACTATAATCGATTTCTCCCAAAAAAATCTACTTCAAGGAATTCCCTTCATTTTCATTTGTTCGGGAAGTAAGCCTACAGACTACTTTGTTGTTATTGTTGATGTCCTTGCTGCTGTTGTTCTTTTGGGGGTTAGGAAAGGTCTATGGAAAGCATACAAAGGTCTGAAAAAGGTGCTTCGTGTCGAGTTAAAGATACTGGAATTTTTGGATAGGATATCTATGATTTATTTATTATAATGAAAACGTAAAAAAAATAAATAATGTGCATGTTAAACAGTACAGAATAGTTATTTCTAATAAAATATAGCGTATTTATTTCAATTTTCGTTGGTGAAATACGGTTCTATTTGACCATAGATTTTAGCACGCGCCCAGAGTAAGCTGGAGGTCGGATCATGCCTTGTTTCTATTCTTTCTCGAGATGGCGCTAACACATACATACTATACTGACATAGGCGAAAACATGACTTTCCGAAATTGTCGGCGAAGCGCGAAATAATGAGGAAATTGCGTAGTACTTTTGTAATTCCTTAGCAATCATGTTTGATGTGATATCTTCCCAGCGGAGTCATGTACATATTCATACCAGATTGAACTATCACATAAGAATCTTTTGTCTTCGTTCTTTGAAATGATTCCAAACAATAACAGTATAACTGAAACCTCGATGAATATTGACGATTTCTATCAAAGATAAAGTCAATGAATATCCGGCAATATGTTGTAGGATATTGAATGTTGTGATTCACTGAATTTAAATTGGACCCTTACGCCAAAGAAAAAACTTGCAATAGAGGGAAACGGAAAACATATTTTGATATTTGGTATAGCGCATTTTTATTGCATCATTGTCAGTAATGTAGTTATGTAAGCAAAGATATTTTGAAAAAGATTTAAGGTATTTTGAAAAAGATTTTCGCTGAGGATTCAAGATCTACTTTTGCGTTGACAGTTTATCACTGAGAACGGCAAGATGAGAACCAATAATCATTATTATTACCTAGTTCCAAGAACCTTTCTTATTTTTGCAAACGTGCTTAGTCCAGTGATGTTACTATCTTAGTTAAGGACGTGACTCAAAATTGAGTTGAGGAATAACCTGATAGCAGAAAATTTATTCTCTTATTCTCCTATATAAGGTCGTATCCTTATTTCCTACGAGAGAGAAAAAAAAAAAAAAAAAAAAAAAAAAAAGAGGGGGCGGGTGGGAGGTGGAGGCCTATAACTGTGACGCTGCCACAGACCACAACCAACGCAAGGTAGGGATCGACTGGAAGTCTTCTATAATGAGTCCTTCGGTCTTCCGGCTTCATAGAGGGTCTTGTTTACCTTGTACCTGCCACTGTATCAACCGGGGATTATTGTTACCTCTACAAACCTCGTTAATTGAGTGGAAGGGACAAGAAGGTTCTGGGAACGACCTTTCGAAAGCCACAAATGAAGACGTTTCACCCTGTGAGATCCCCTGAGATAAGTTGGCATCAGTCAAGCCTTTGTTGTTCCGATTATTTGAATTTATAAAGATTCACGTTTCAGTGGAAGATTTTTCTCTCTCTGTTGAACTTTTAGGTGGATAACTGTGGTTACTACTTCTTCACATCTAAAACTTCAAAAATCTCCTCTATAAACTTCTCTTCTCTCTCTTCTAAATCTCTCTCTCTCCTCTCTCTCTCTCTCTCTCTCTCTATCTCTCTCTCTCTTCTCTCTCTCTCTCTTCTCCTCTCTCTCTCGTCTCTCTATATTATTATATATATATATATATATATAATATATTAATATATATATATATATATATAATATCTATATATATATATAATATATTATATATATATATAATTATATATATATATAGATATATATATAAATTATATATATATAATATTATATATTATAATATATATATTATTTTATTATATAATATATATATATTATATATACATATATATATAATATATATATATATATATGTATAATATAAATTATATTATTAATTATATAGATAATATATATATATATATATATATATATATATATATATATATATATTATATATTTTATATATATATATATATATATATATATATATATAGATTATATATTACATATAATATATATATATATATATATATATATATATATATATATATATATATTATATATATATATATATAATATATATATATATATATATATATATATATACAAAATAAAAAACTGCATATAATTACTGTAGTTTTCTCGTTCGTAGCCACAATTTTATCCCGAAAATTTACAGAATTGAAATATTGGGAGGGGGCTCTGTGCATCTTCATATACATAGTTTCTTGCGTGAGAGTGTGACGTTAAAAACCTACCTAACGACTAAGAATGAGTTCATAAGGCGTCTATAAACAGAGAAGGCGATTTAGGAGACTTAAGCATCTATAGAGCAAGAAGAACTCATGACAGGAGATAGTGGTTTACAAAACCCTTTCGTGTGATTTGAAATCAGTTTATATTTGGCAACGGTTGGGATATTGAGAGAAGACTTAGTCTCATAAATTTTCGTCTCGGAGAGAAACTGAAGGAAGACAGATAAAAAAAAAGAAGAAAAAAAAAAAGGATTTCTAATTCCGAAGTCTTGAGAGGGAGAAGGAAAGAGGTGGGAAAGTGCAGTCTAAATATAATGGAAGAAGTGTTGGATGTCTGATGAAAGACGTCTTCAGTTCAAACAACCTTTAAATGTAAGCGAGTGACGTAAAGATAAGGTCTACTACATTTGCGCCTTTGCTTTCGATCAGCCAACTGTCACAAGAGCTGTCCTAGCATTATTATTATTATTATTCTCAGTGTTGGTGTTTTATTTTTGTTTCTTAAAAAACTCTATACCTATATACATACCAACACATACACACAAACATACATACATATATATATATATATATATATATATATATATATATATATATATATATATATATATATATATCATACATACATACATACATATATATATATATATATATATATATATATATATATATATATATATATATATATTTATTTTGACGGTAAATCTGGTGAAGAATATAAAGTATACCTATATTAACAATGACACCACCTACCAGGCAAACTTATCTGCTTATGACTCAAGAAAGAGTCTTGAAGCACTATAACTGTTATCTCGCCTCATTCACCAGTACTTTAAACACCAGACATAACTCTCTCCTCCTTGGTTAAGAGCCACCCACGTTTTACCATTAACAAATCCTATTCCTAATCAAAGTTCCTTGTTACTCTGGAAGGAGGGTGGCAAATGACTGACGAAAAGTCGTCCATAAATTCTGAGATCAGAACGATTGACATCCCCTAATGGATGTACTTGGCAGCTTTTGTGTGGTTAATGTTTTATGTTTATGTGGAATCTCAACTGTCTTGAAGTAAAAGCCTAATATCTTGCCCAATTTCTGTTTATTGTTTTGTTTTATTTTATTTTAGTTTCCTTTCTCTTATTTCTATCTCCTTAATTCTTGTCATTCCAAGTTCCCATTTGTAAAATACTTTTAGGATACTGATCTACAAGACAATCGACATCCTCTGAATGTTAAGTCCTGCCTCATTTGTTTAACTCCTGAATCTATTTCACAAGTTGATGCCAAGCCACCCAAATCTAAGCCTCAACTCTTTGGCTGGGTACAAAAGAGGCTTCGTTCATCATCTTGAGACTTTGAGGAGGAACAGTTAAGCGTATCTTAGTTTTACCACTCTCCTAGGACTGGCCCAAAGGATTAATTTTTTTTACGTAGCTAGAAACCATTTGGTTACTTACTTAGCAACAGGACCTACAGCTTATTGTGGGATCCGAACCACATTGGGAAATGAATTTCTATCACCAGAAAAAAATTCCTCTGATTTAGCGTTGGCAGAGTGGGGAATCGAACCCGGATCATGAGATCAGTAGTCGAGCACGTAACCGACTCGTCCAACAAGGATATGAGCTTACTCGAGACATGTGCAAGATTTTCCCCTGCATAGTTGTTAATATTATATTCCTAATTTTTTACGTAAATTAAAATGTGCTAAAATCTATGGTCAAATAGAGCCTTTTTTTCGCCATAGAAAATTAAGATATATATGCTGTATTTGATTAGAAATAATTTTGATGTACTGTTTAAGAATGCAAATTATTTATTTTTTACATTTTCATTCTAAAAATAAACCATAAATATCCTATCCTAAAATTCCTGTGTCTTTAAGTCAACGCGAAACACCTTTCTCAGATCTTTTTAGGCTCTTCCTTAGACCTTTCCTAATGTTCCCCCCAAACAACAACAACATAGTAGTTTGTAGGCTTACTCCTAGAGTATGCGAAAATTTGTTTTGCCACTCCTAGTTAGGTGCCCGTCACACCCAGGATCATTTTCGTCCTTTGTAATTTACCGGTGGATGACAATATAATCTAATTAAGTTTTTGTTAAATTCCTTCTTGCTTGTTGCAGAGCTGCAACATTATCACAAAAAAACAACGTTGCAAGCACCAGAAATTGCTGTACCATAAACCCACAAGAGCATTAACACACATTAAATCGTCGTGGAGGCTAACACAGATTTATTGATTTTACCTCTGATACCAACGCTCCCTAAGCAGTTTTCATATAATTCCTGCACATGCAATCCAAGTTGTCTGCCTACCACATTTGTTTGTTCTTTTTTATGCTGCGGAGTCCTAGTTCTACTTGATAAATACAATACCTTGCTATTTTTCAAGAAAACGCTGTATACAAATGAGTCCCTATTTCCCCGTCAGAGCCATCTGGTTACATTGTGGTGGTATTTTCACTGTGAATATCATAAGCATTAATGAAGCATATACTTTTATTTATTACTACTACTACTGGAATATAATCCCCAACAATACTGAGAGTTCCAGAGAATTTGTTCAGCTCTCTGATAATAGGAAATGAGATGTCTATTGTGAATTTTAAATTTTCACTATACTTCTAATAACTCTATGGGCATTACTACTTTCTACTATTATCTCTCTCTCTCTCTCTCGTCCTTCTCTCCTCTCTCTCTCTCTCAACAGAACAAACTGCCAAGCGAAATATGTTGCCCTCATTAATTCGTAAGTCTACTCATTAAAAAGAACATTATAACTTCTGGTATTCGATAACGACCTAATTCTGCAAATTTTCTTCAGGAGTTGTAATCGCTCGGGAGATTTTCCCGACATTTTTGGCGAAAGTTATCTTAAATACCTCCCAACACCCTAAACTCTCTCTCTCTCTCTCTCTCTCTCTCTCTCTCTTTCTACATATATTTCTAAGTGTATGTGCAAGAAGTTTCGATCAAATTCTCATCCTAATATTCCCGTGTTCAAAATTTTGAGCGTAATAACATTCTGGTTAATTACTCAGTCAAAATAAATATTTATCAGAAAGGTTTTTATTTTCTTACTGCTGGTCTCGTTTTCTACCAAACGAGACAAGGTTTTTGAAGGGTAAGTATCCCATTGCCTATATAGCTTTCCTGCTAACATCAGACGGTGCAAATACATATGCAACGTTATAATGATCTGAAAATGCTTTTTAAAAAATTCTATATATAGGATAGACTGTTTGAAAATCTTGTACGTTAAGATTCTTCAATAGCTATATTCTTTAGTGGGGGGGGGGGGGGGCATGTACTTATCTCGCCGTCTACTTTTCTAAGATAAAGAATCTGATATTCCTTCAGTCCTCACTCTAAGAACATTATTATTTTAAAGGAACTATAGTTTTTTTTTTCTATTCCACATACCAAACGCAGTTTTTAAGCCTTGAAGCAAAACAAGGCTGGTATATTGATTAATTACCCTTGGCCTTAATAAACGACGTCGGAATTGTGTATAAACCCCATTAAAAACGAGTCTGTTGGCATTCCAGCGTAATATAGGGTCTTGTTTACATTGTAACTGGTCCCCCCCGACCCCCCATTCCCCTTATCAAATAAGATTATTTATCGTCCCTTTATAGGTGTTGGCTGTGATCTTTCTAAAGCCACTAATGAAGATGGTCCACCAAGAGGGAATGCGAAAAGTTGTTATTATTAAACTAACTATATTGGAGTGATTAGTAAATTGATTCTCTCTCTCTCTCTCTCTTTATAAAAGCATGTACGCGTCCCTAGCAATTAGCCATTTCGATTATGTCTGAAAAATCTTTTGTAAATGGAAGCATAAAAGCTATTTGAATATGGAAGGTCTTTGTCTCCTGCCTGTTTGAAATCTCCGTCATATCTAAAGCCGTATTTATTGAACTGTAGCGTTTTAAGCAAGCAAAAACAGAATAAATTGCAAGTGGAAGAATGAGCACATGAAAGGTTTTGTACAGGAGAAAGGATGGAAGTCCAGGAATAAAGTGACAAAAGAGAACATTTAATCCTTCCTGAACTAAAAGCAGTCTCAGGTTGATAGATTGAGCAGTTGGAGGATTTACTCAATGCGGAGAACAGAAGAGAGATAGATGAATGAAACGGTAACGGAAAAGGGTTAGTGTAAGGTTGGGAATGCTTGCGTCAATGATTGCTTTCAGACACAAAGAGGTCACTCAAGAGGATACAGATATGGACAGACACCAGTAGTTAATGGAGTTACAGTGAGATGCCGAGGCACGGCATGATAATGTGATCCGTTCAAAAGTTCCTCAGGAGAGAGCCAATTTCTTCAAAATAATAACTACTATAAGGTGGTGCGAGCACGTATTACTCTTATTCATTTCACTGCTGTTGTTGTTATCATTTTTTTTTTTTTTGCCGCTCCGAATGAATAGTCTAAAACCATTTCTGATTATTATGATCCATCATTAATGTTGTTTAAGTTTATTGCTTCATGGCTTTCACCAAAATAAGTTGTTCATAGACGGAAATGGATATTGGTTTTCTGTATGCACTGTAATTAAACCAATTATCAACTCTGTATTTGGCGATACCAGGAGAAGCGACCTTGGAAAACGTCGACTACTTATGCAAGTTTCAGAACCGAGTGAAATATCCTCTCCAGCACCCATGAACAAAGTATCTAATCACCTTCTTGGACTTACGATGACGCAATGGTGACGTGACGGAAAGCTTGAAGGGCAAAAGGCGCAGGGACCTGATACCATCTTGAATCTAACGAAAAAAAAAAAAAAAAAGCAAAACGGCTCGGTGGTATATAAGGCCTCCGACGGATGTATTAAGAAACAGATAACATCTGGGATCCGTACAAGAGCAGAAAGAAAAAAAAAAAAAAAAAAAAAATTAAATGAGTTCGACTGGTAGGTATGTCCGCCTTTATTGAAGACACCATCGATCAGCTGGTTTTCGTTCACCGATATCAAGATCGAGCGATCTCGATTATGTCTCACGTCATTCCTCTCGTACTTCATCGATTTTTCTTCTTCCTTTAATGAGAGAGAGAGAGAGAGAGAGAGAGAGAGAGAGAACCACCGCCCATAACCCGCTAACGTGTCCGGATCCCAATTAAAAGCCCTTATTACCCCGGAACGAGGCAGCTAATGACTGACGAAAACTTGTCATAATGAAAAATGTGTGAGGTGACGACGGACGGCATTCCGTTGTAGATCTGGGGAATATTGTGCCTCCTTCATGCGGGGAGCTTCTTCATTAATCGCAGGTACCATGGGGCTTGGTGTGTGTTCAAGTCCTATTCTTTCTGCTGTAAATAATTTTTTTTTTATTATTATTTTTATTTTTAATATTATTATTATTACAGTCTGGTGTTTTTTTGTTTCTGTGCTTTCATAAATTATGCTTGCGTATATATATATATATATATATATATATATATATATATATATATATATATATATATATATACCACAGGTGAAAAATAAGAGACAGGGTGTAGGTCCTGACCGGTTTCGGCTTTATTTTCAAGCCATTGACAAAGTCCTTTGTCAATGGCTTGAAAATAAAGCCGAAACCGGTTAGGACCTACACCCTGTCTCTTATTTTTCACCTGTGGATAGTGTGATAAATGAATCACGTGCTAAAGTGATTATAATCATCATATATATAGTATATAGATATATACTATATATATATATATATATATATATATTATATATATATATATATATATATATATATATATATATATCGTCAATATAGAGGGTTAAGCGGATTATAGTCATATTTATTATATTAGATAAAAAAACAAAACAATATAATTTAGTAAATTAAAACTTCTAGTCCTCAAAGTTTACGAAATTTCAAATATATGTCTGGTCTTTTCAGAACACCCAAACTTTTAAAATACAAATCAGTCTATAAACTCAAGTTTGCTGACGAAAGTTATCGGGTGAG
>NC_087201.1:17749317-17751817 GCF_015104395.2 Macrobrachium nipponense | reverse complement strand
TATGAATTATCGCATAGCAATAATAATAATAATAATAATAATAATAATAATAATAATAATAATAATAATAATAATAATAATAATAATAATAATAATTATGGAAAATTAAATCCACAATATTATGTTTGTTTGATTTTGTTACTTAAAATACAAAGCAGAAGACCATGCAGGCCATCGAAAGCTTTTGCTTTGTATTTTAAATAACAAACAGACATACTATGTGGATTTACTTTTCCATTTTATTGACTCATGTGGTTACGAGTTTTCTTTTAATAATGATAATAATAATAATAATAATAATAATAATAAAATAATAGGCATAACTCACACCACCAGTATCACAGAAACCAATAACTTGACATATGCAGGAGCAAGATTAGTAGCAGAACTGATGGGGATTCGAACACCACCAACACAACCAACCCAACAGAAACCAAAACAGCAACCTCCTTGGAAAAGGCGCCTGGAAAAGCAAATCATGGTGATGAGATCTGACTTGAGTAAACTGAACGAGATGGCAGAAAAAAGGCTAAGAAGCAAGAAAACAAGGGAGGAACTCAACGAGAAATACAAAGTACAAGAGAAGGGACTAAACAACACAATAGAAGATGTAAAGCAGAGGCTTAAGGCCAAAGCACATAAGATCCAACGGTACATGAACAGGAATAAGGGATACCAACAGAACAAACTATTCGAACCAACCAGAAAAGACTACAGTCAACTAAGAGGGGAAGACAACACACAGAAATTCCTGAAGCCGAACCAAGTAAGAGACTCTGGGAAAACATATGGAGTAATCCGGTATCACACAACAAACATGCAACATGGCTCCAGGAAGTCAAGGAAGAAGAAACAGGGAGAATAAAACAAAAATTCGCAGAGATCACGACAGACACAGTCAGGCACCAACTAAAGAAAATGCCAAACTGGAAAGCCCCAGGTCCCGATGAAGTCCATGGATACTGGCTCAAAAACTTCAAGGCCCTACACCCACGAATAGCAGTACAACTCCAGCATTGTATCTCAAATCACCATGCACCTAAATGGATGACCACAGGAAGAACATCCTTAGTACAAAAAGACAAGAGCAAAGGCAATATAGCCAGTAACTACAGCGCTATCACCTGCCTACCAATAATGTGGAAGTTACTAACAGGTATCATCAGTGAAAGGCTATACAACTACCTGAGGAGACAAACACCATCCCCCACCAACAGAAAGGCTGCGGAAGGAAGTGTAGGGGCACAAAAGACCAGCTCCTGATAGACAAAATGGTAATGAAGAACAGTAGAAGGAAAACCAACCTAAGCATGGCATGGATAGACTATAAGAAAGCCTTCGACATGATACCACACACATGGCTAATAGAATGCCTGAAAATATATGGGGCAGAGGAAAACACCATCAGCTTCCTCAAAAATACAATGCGCAACTGGAATACAATACTTACAAGCTCTGGAATAAGACTAGCAGAGGTTAATATCAGGAGAGGGATCTTCCAGGGCGACTCACTGTCCCCACTACTCTTCGTAGTAGCCATGATTCCCATGACAAAAGTACTACAGAAGATGGATGCCGGGTACCAGCTCAATTAAAGAGGCAACAGAATCAACCATCTGATGTTCATGGACGACATCAAGCTGTATGGTAAGAGCATCAAGGAAATAGATACCCTAATCCAGACTGTAAGGATTGTATCTGGGGACATCAGGATGGAGTTTGGAATAGAAAAATGCGCCTTAGTCAACATACAAAAAGGCAAAGTAACGAGAACTGAAGGGATAAAGCTACCAGATGGGAGCAACATCAAACACATAGATGAGACCGGATACA
This sequence comes from Macrobrachium nipponense, assembly GCF_015104395.2. Classification (NCBI taxonomy): domain Eukaryota; kingdom Metazoa; phylum Arthropoda; class Malacostraca; order Decapoda; family Palaemonidae; genus Macrobrachium; species Macrobrachium nipponense. The sequence goes on along the minus strand of NC_087201.1, from coordinate 17,749,984 downwards.
AATACCTGGGAATAATGGAAGGAGGGGATATAAAACACCAAGAGATGAAGGACACGATCAGGAAAGAATATATGCAGAGACTCAAGGCGATACTCAAGTCAAAACTCAACGCCAGAAATATGATAAAAGCCATAAACACATGGGCAGTGCCTGTAATCAGATACAGCGCAGGAATAGTGGAATGGACGAAGGCAGAACTCCGCACCATAGATCAGAAATGCAGGAAACATATGACAATACACAAAGCACTACACCCAAGACTATACATAACACGAAAGGAAGGAGGGAGAGGACTACTAAGTATAGAGGACTGCGTCAACATCGAGAACAGAGCACTGGGGCAATATCTGAAAACCAGTGAAGACGAGTGGCTAAAGAGTGCATGGGAAGAAGGACTAATAAAAGTAGACGAAGACCCAGAAATTTACAGAGACAGGAGAATGAAAGACAGAACAGAGGACTGGCACAACAAACCAATGCACGGACAATACACGAGACAGACTAAAGAACTAGCCAGCGATGACACATGGCAATGGCTACAGAGGGGAGAGCTCAAGAAGGAAACTGAAGGAATGATAACAGCGGCGCAAGATCAGGCCCTAAGAACCAGATATGGTCAAAGAACGATAGACGGAAATAACATCTCTCCCATATGTAGGAAGTGCAA
>NC_087201.1:17736817-17746817 GCF_015104395.2 Macrobrachium nipponense | reverse complement strand
ATTTTTATTTAAGTCAGTAATTATATATTTGAGGTCATTCTTAAACATGTTACAGATACAAGGGTCTAAATGAAAAAGGCCACGACTAACATTGAAATTACAATGAAAAGTAAGTTGTATTAAAGCTGATTCTAAAAGATTTCGTGATAAGACATCTCTTGACCGTGCAATTACTGAACTGTCAATCCAATTAATTCGGTGGTTGTTTTCACTTAAATGAATAAATAATGCATTAGATTTTTGCCCAGTTTTTACAGAGTATTTTATGCTGGCTTAGCCTTACTTCTAAGCCCTTGCTCGACTGTCCGAGGTAGAATGAGGGACAATCCATACATGGAATTTTATATATTATGTTGTTGCTTTCTCTGGGGCCATTTTTTATTAACATTCTTTTTAGTGTGTTATTATAGGAAGAAACAAGGTTGACATTAAAAGCTTTAACAATGGTTTAATGGTTTCAAATCCGTTAAAATAAGGCAAACTGAGAATGTTCTTAGAATTTTCTTTCTGTGTGTTGTTTTCAGTATAAAACTTTTTGTGGGCTTTATTATAACAAATGTCTAATATATGTGAAGGATAGCATAAATCTTTCCCTATTTTTCTTATGTATTCAATTTCTTGATCCAAATATTGTGGACTGACAATTCGTAATGCTCGTAAAAACATAGAGGAAAAAATTGATACTTTTTTATAGCTATATATATATATAGAATATATATATATATATATATATATATATATATATATATATATATATCTATAACTATATATATATGATAATATATATATATATATATTATATATATATATATATAGCTATATATATATACTATATATATATATATATATTATATATATATATATATATATAGATATAATATATATATATATATATATATATCTATATATATCGATATAATATATCATTATATATATATACATATATATATATATATATATATATATATATATTATATATATCTATCTATATATATATATATATATATATATATATATATACTATATATATATATATATATATATATATATATATCGATATATATTATATATATATATATATATATAATATATATCATATCTATATATATATACCTATAAGATATATAATATCTATATATATATCTATATATATATATATATACTCCATCAATATATCATATATATATATATATCTATATATATCACTATATCTATATCTATCTATAGTACATAAATATATATTTATCTTATATATATATCATATATATATATACTATATATAGATATATACCATATATATATCTCAATCTTTAAGTAAAATACTAGACAGTGAGTGAAGCTTCGACTAAACAATTACAAAGATTTTGCGAGTGTCATAATTATAAACTGTTTTAGAATTTGTGCTGAGGAATTAAACTGGTTATGATACTGATTATTCTGAGCTGATACAAATCCTGATGAAAATTAAGAAGTGGTTGGATGTATGTACATTAATTTTTTTTTTTTAGCTAAGTACACAGTTACATGAGACAAGAGCTGCTGGCTAAAGGAGAGTTTAGCCCCATGGACTATTATCAAAGCATAGTATCGGAAAAAATTCCACTGGATGGGCTGAGAATTAATTTATAAACAAGTAAAAATGCGCCGTGGAAACCGAGTTTTCTGTTAAATGTTGAGTATATCTTAGTTCAAGTAGACCACTGAGCTAATTGACATCTCTCCTAGGGCTGGCCCGAAGGATTAGATTTACTTCTGCCTTCACGCGGCTAGGACCAATTGGTTACTTAGCAACGGGACCTACAGCTTATTGTGGGAACCGAACCATATTATATCGAGAAATGAATTCCTAATCACCAGAAATAAATTCCTCTGGTTCAACAGCGGTAGCCTTGGGGAGGGAACTTGGGCTACCAGATTGAGAGGAGAGCACTTAAAAACCTCATCCACTGAGGAACTTCAGAGTTTTCTGTACAGAGTATAATAATATAAATAACCATAACCACAGAATAAACTGGAATTTGTAACGTATTATTTATAGCAGCAAATGTCGGTAGTACAAAAGCTAGATGATAGAGCCAGCCGTGATTAAACAAAGACAGGTAATGAACATCTAAAAGGGAGCCTGGGATTCAGATAACAATGCTTAAGAAGATTAAAAAGAAATTATCAGCTGGGGTGACCTATGGATGGATCTCTTGGTATATATACTGCTTTTTCTGTAACTTTTCTCATTCATTACCTACCTGAAGAGAGAGACAGCAGTCTCTGAAATATAGTACCTTTTTGGAAGTACTTGTTACTTGAGGCATTCTTCTAAAAATGTTTTTGATTTTTCAAACTGTGTAGTCTTATCAGCTCTTTCTCAAACTTGTGAAAAACGGGTCTGATTCTGGATTTGAGTGGAAAACCTAGAAAGACAGTTGAAATCCATAAGGGGCAAAAAATGACTCATGAAAATGTTGTTACAACAGAAATCCATTTAAATAAAGGAGCCCATAAAATCACCAAAAAAATTTCTATATTTTGGTACTCGCCCAACATAGAGCTGACCATCCATCTCCAGCTACGCCCCAGTCCGCTCTAAGCAGCATGAGCACACTTATCCAGGTGTGGTCGAAAGATGAACCCGAAGCATGGCTCAATCACATAGAGAATGCGTTTGCCGACTACGCCCCACTCAATTGAAATATCACTAATATTTAACAAGCACATGAGGGGCAAGAGTTTAATCGCTCTGCGGACTCTGACAACTGCTGAACAAGGGGATCTTGAAGCAGTAGAAGAGTAGTTAACAAAGCTTACGAGATTACACCTGAACACTGGAGACAACGCTGGTGTAGGCTACCTAAGGAAGCTGGATAGTCTTTGACGGACCGGACATATCACCAAGGGAAAAATTACACTATTAGCTGCATTCCCTTGATTTCAAAGTACTTGCAGACCTTTCTGAGCATGTGTAATTGGAGCATTTTTTCTATTATTCTCCAAGCGCACTTGCCACTTATATATATATGACAAACATCCCACTACCATTGCTGAGTGCTGCCGTTTGGCAGATGATTGGGAAACTCATTACCCCCACCTCAGCTCTCTCAGCAAGAAGATCACACCACATATTTATACATCCTCAACGGCCCAGATTTAGAATGGGCCCACTTCTAAGCCAGTTACATGCAACTTCTACAAACTTCTAGACATTCATGCCCGAAAAAGGCGTAAAATGTCTTTCTGCGGGGAGCTGTAACATACATACAAGCTATGTATGCCTCAAGCCCTCAGTTTAAGAAATGTTAAAAGCAACATACTACATTTTTTTTGTAAAGGAAAGCCAGAGACCACTTATGTCGAAATATGGAAGCCGCATTTCTCAACTCCTTAGTCATTGAAGATTGATCATGGCAAAATTTGCCTACTTCACTCCTCCCCCAAATCTCCACCTTTCCTACAGCTAGAGACCCTACCATTGTCACACTTTTTTCGAATCAGTGTTTTCATCTCAAATTTTCATTCCAGGCAAACCATCGGCAGCTCGGTGAAACACCAGCACACAAATGTGACAAACAAAGAACAAAGACGAGGAAAGTTAGATAAAACACTGCTGCACCAGTCAGTCGGGAGCATTCTAATAGAAGTCAGGGCGTTGTACAGTTCAGGGTCTCTGCCCAGCCGCCTTCCCTCCACAATCTGTATTCCTGTGTGGGGTCGAAGCATCTTTCCCCAAAGTCCATAACCCCAGTCCGGCACTACTTCCCTTCTCCGATCATGTAAGGACCAGGTACAGTTGATTTGGAATTTGTTTCAATGCACAGTCCTCTTACTTTATTTCTGCCGCCTCTCATGTATAAACTCAATCTCCCATTGCATCTCCTTCAGAGAATAAGTGAAATGGAAAATATTTGTGACTCGTGCCATGAGTATTAATTCATTTTGCTATCTCATAACAGTGTTACTTACCCTCGCTGTCTTAAATAATTCCCAGTCACATTAATTGTGCTTTAAATCGAGCATTACAGTGCGTTCTTAATTTGCAGAATAGGAGACCGTGGAGGTTGTGTACGTCTCCCATGTTTCACGGTGCCAAGTTGGTTCATACAACCATCGGTTTCAAGTCCCGGGGTGTAAGATTGAAGAGCTGTTGTTATCTACTATTTTATGATTGGTGATAATTTCCATAATTATTCTATTGCATAAATTCCTTTTTCCATAAAGGCTTAACATTCTCTGGGTTTTATATAGTGGAACTAATTGATTTGTGACCTAAGTACTAAGGAGCTAGTGCCTTTAGCTCCTGTTACATATCTTCTGATTTTTGTAATAATACTTTTAATTAAGTAAAACATTGCGTTTCCCTGGAATCCATTAATTTTGATACATTTTTCCCCTGTTTTCTGTTGTTACCTGCATGGCACCCAATCTTGTCAGATGTCAGTTAAATTGTAGAGTGATTGCAAACGATTCAGAAATCAGATGAAGCTAAGGTGATATCCGATGTGCCACAAGGTACGGCGTTATCTGTATTGCTGTTTGTTATTATGATTGCAGACATAGACAGCAATGTTATGGACTCGGTAGTGAGTAGTTTTGCCGATGACACAAGAATAAGGAGAGAAATTACTTGTGATACATGTAGGAACTCGCTACAAAGAGACCTAAACAAAATATATGAATGGGCAGAGGTAAATAGGATGGTATTTAATTCTGATATATTTGAATCAATAAATTATGGAGATAAAGAAAGAAAGCTGCATGCATATAGGGGACCTAATAACGAGACAATTATAATAAGGAAGCAGGTAAAGACCTTGGTGTGATGTTGAATAGGAACATGTTGTACAATAATCAAATAGCAATACTACTGGCAAAATGAAAAGCAAAAATGGTAATGTTATTACGGCACTTGAAAACAAGAAAAGCCAAACATATGATTATGCTTTATGAAACGTATATAGAACGTAGTCTACTTGAATATTGCAACATGATATGGTACCCACACTAACAAAAGGATATTGCACAAATAGAGAATGTAGTCTAGAAATGAGAAGAGAACGCTACATAATAATACAGGCATGGAAACAGATAGAAGGAATTACTGAAAACATCATGGAGCTAAAATTATCAGAAAAAGCAAGCAGAGGTAGATTAATAGTGCCCAAAGTCATACCAGGAAAACTAAGGAAAGCACACATGACATTAATCCACTACGCACCAGCATCGATAATGCAGCGTCTATTCAATGCGTTGCCAGCTTATCTGAGGAATATATAAATAAGTGAGCGTAGATGTGTTTAAGAATAAGCTCGACAAATATCTAAGTTGCATCCCAGACCATCTAAGATTGGAAGATGTAAAATATGCCATAGATGCATTAGCAAATCTCTGGTAGACATTAGAGGTGCCTCACACTGAGGGACTTGGGGCAACCCGAACGAGCTGTAAGGTCTGTAAGGTAAGGTACTGTGGAATAATTATGATATAATGTCTTCGAATTCCCAATTATATGACATCCAGATCGAATAAAGAATAGTTTGATGTTCCTAATAGAGTTTCTTAAAAAGCACTGCGTATAGAACAATAAAGAAATTTTTATAAATATATAATAAAAAGCAATAAGGAGGCAGTAAAAAACTGTAAGCATTTCTTGACAAAGTTTCACAAGAGTATGAGAAAGTAAATTATTATAATTATCAGTATTGACACAAATCATGTAAAATTTGTTACTATTGAAGATAATAATTCTCAAGCCATAAACGCTTCCACTAACATATTACATATCATGCTCAAGACAGCTGTAATATTAAGTTCGAATTCGACAATTCAACAATAGCATCCGATTTTCCATTTTACTGATTTTTATTTGCTTTTAATCTATTTCAACGACACATAGATACAAAATAATTTCTCAAGGACAAAAAAAAAAAAAAAAAAAAAAAATTTCTGACGCTTGGTCTATTATGTGCAAATTGGTACTTAATTAATGTTCACTGAAATATGCATCTTTAACAGTTTATTTTCATAGATTGTGAGGAAAAAGACTTGGTAATGATACCTTACCTTTCCTTATGGCTCGCTTCATTACACTTGTCTTTGGAGTGACAAGATATCAGCAAATAAAGATAACTCCAGGCCCTGCACTTGTTCTTCATTAGGCACAATAGCTTTAACGCCGTTCGCGTATATACTACGCCTCCTGTCCTCGGAATCCTTCCATGGCGACAATGAACGAGCAGGGAAACTGCTGCTACGCTGAACAAATTTGCAAAGCCATCATCACCACAGTTCAAGCTGTGCACTTATAGAGGCAGGAGGGCTAGGACAAGGAAGGGACATACAGACATACAGACAATGGTGGAAGGCCATCCCTCAGGCGTCGAGAGCTCCTTACACGAGCAATAAAATCGTCCAGTGTAAACTCTGACCCTCCTTTCACTGCTGAATGGATACTGTCTTTTTTTTTTTTTTTTTTTTTTTTTTTTTTTGTTTTTCTTTCTTTGAGCCCGTTTTCACTTCGGCACTTGAAGGGCTCCTCGAGAAATAGCCCGGACGAGCTTGATATTGTGTCAAAAGTAATTAGAAGACCCGGGGCCAGCATTTAATTCGAGTGCCTTCCTTTGATTCAGTGAATTTTAGCATCTTCAAGTAATATAGCAGCCAAGCTGCTGTTACGTTTTTATTAGCGATTTTTAAGGATACAAAAAATCTGTAAGATACATGTCGTATAATAAGCAACACTGGCAAATTGTGACCCTGTTAATGCCTCCAATCTTTCTTGCTACAAGCCTTTGTTGCGGTTTGCGTTGCTTGTCGCTTACTCGGGGAGTGAACCTACAAACTACTTTGTTGTTGTTGTTTTTCTTGTTGAGGGATCAGAAAAGGTCGATGGAAAAGCCTAAAACGGTCTGAAAAAGGGGTTTCACGTTGAGTTAAAGATACAGGAATTCTAGGATAGGATATTTATGATTTATCTATTAGAATGAGAATGTAATATATAAATAATATACATGTTAAACAGTAAAAAAAAACAATGATTTCTCATAAAAAAATAGCGTATTTATTTTAATTTTCGTTGGTGAAACAACGCGCTATTTGACCACAGATTTTAAGCAGCGCCCCAATAACCCTGGAGGTCAGATCACTCCTTGTTACATTACACTCAGTAATATAATAGCCGGGCAGTGAATTAGACTTCGTCGTCTAATCCACTTCTGCATTAACGAAAGGTCAGTTGTTATGTTTCTAACGTTGGGATAAATAATATTGGACTGGTAATCATGCAACTAGTCTATCAAAATCGAAATGATGGCAAACTTGAGCGGGATTCCTAAACTATGCTTCAGGCTGACGAATAACAGCATTATTGCAGGGTCGTAAGACGAGATTAAAAGATGCCGGGATCTCATGTATAGGGTACTTACTGTATTCCGAGATTAAAAATGAATGAAGAAACTTATCTATAAGCTGAAGCAACTCCGCTATCAAAGCATCGAAACTTGTTGATGAACCGTTTTCTTCAGGATGTTTATTCAGCACAATGTTCCGAAAACTGAGTCATCCATGTACCGAATTCTGGATCTTATTCTGTTGTGGTTAGGACACCGTTTCATTTCCTACCACATGGACTGGCCCGAATTTGTTAAGAATAGAATTACTAGTAATAATTAAAATTAGTTTAGGGGGTTGCTGTGGCGGGGGGGTGGGGCGGTTTAGGCTAGTATGAACAGTGATTATCGACGCGGTGCAAAATGCCTTATATTACCTCAGACAACTATTGCAAAATCAGCAATTTTAATCAATAGCTTAATTAACTGAGTCTCTCTCTCTCTCTCTCTCTCTCTCTCTCTCTCTCTCAACAGAGAAACTAACTTAACATTCAGTAAGTTTTTTTTTCTATTAAATAACATTGATAATATTTCTTTTGGTGATAATTTCAATTGCTATTAATTTCTCGAACCAGAAATATATTTACATAAAATATTCCACTTTGCACAATAAAAAAATTTCCTCCTGAGTATTCGTTAAGAATAAGTGAAAAAAGGTACCACTCAACGGGGGAGACGTTATATATCCTTAAAATGAATGTTGGAAAATAGTCTAAGAATACTCCTTCGAGGAATTCTCATTCCCTTGTGTGGAAGCACTGACCAGGGTAGAGGCAACAGACCTTGTGGGAGTCACAAAGACCAAAATATCCTAGGGATTCCACTGTCTTCAAACTCCATCTGAATAACCCTATGCATAAATTGTCCGGCAAGAAAGTAAAAGTAAAATTAACATTTAAGTTAAAAGAAATGCTGCTGTATATTAAAGAACCGAAAAAAACTGTTGAGGGAGAGAACCATGTGTTGGAAAACAAAATGTTGCAAAGGCCTGTTCGCAAAAATGAAGTGAAATGACCCCGTCATGCAAAGCAACTACGAAGGTCGAAGCGTTCCTTAGTAAATGACAGCAGTATCCAAGACTTTACCCGTAAGAAAGTAGATCGGGATTCTAATTGATGAATGTTATACAAATGAAGAGCCTCCAGCATGAAATGAGAATGAAGTAACTTAAAGGTTATTGTCAGTATTCCACGTTAGAAAGTAAGTTATGTTTCGAAATCATTTAAGAACCTGATACGATCAATATACACAATATCACATACGAGGAATGAAACCAACTCAGCTGTATAAGTTCATATCCAATATGGTGTATTCAGTATTACAACTATTAAATAGTTCGGCTGCAAAATTCGACACAGGAACAAGTACAATTCAATTTAACTTTGCCATTCACGGATTTTTGATATAGCAAAGCGTATTACGTTTCTTTTATGAAGCAAACAGAATCAAACGGGTTCTAAAAATCAAAGCCACGATACATACGTACATTTTACACATACACACACATACACACACACACACACACACACACACACACACACACATATATATATCATATATATATATATATATATATATATATATATATATATATATATATATATATATATATATATATATATATATATATCTAATAAAATGAGCCCATAAAAAACACAAAATATAGAGAAAAAAGTACTATATTTCAGAGACTGCTGTCTCCCTCTTCAGGTAGATGAATGAGAAAAGTTTACAGAAAAGGTGGTATTTATACCAAGAGGTCCATCTACAGGCAAGCCAATTTAAGTCACCCCCGCTGCTAATCTTCCTTTAATCTTCTTAAGCGTTGGTTGAATGAAAATCTTGTCGATCATATCTGAATCCCATGCTCCTTTTGAGATGTTCCATTACCTGCCTCCCTCTTTTATTAAGGGTCCGATTCCATCATTTGACTCTTGTACCGGCAGTTGCTGCTATAATTTATATGTGACAAATTCCAGTTTATTCTATGGTTATGTTCATTTATATGATTGAAAATAGCTGAGTTCCGTTGTCTATACCTAACTGACCGTTTGTGTTGTATTAATCTCTGGGGAAGTGATTTACCTGTAAGTCCCATGTAAGATTGGTCACAGTCCTGGCATGGGATTTGATAAACCCCAGTGTCCTTGAGGGATGTCTTTTGTTGGACGTTAATCAGGGATTTGGCTAAGGTGTTTGGGTAAGTAAATGCAAAAGGGTTAGATTTTCCGAGGGTCTAAGTCACCTTCTTAATCGTGTCCAGGTGTTGAATTTTTATTTTATTGTTGGGTGTATCTCTGGTCTTGTCTTTAGGGGGTCGGTAGAAAATTACATTTGCTTTGTGAATTGCTTTCTCAATTATATGGTCAGGATACTTTAAAGACGAAAGTTGCTTAAGAATTAGTTCAAATTCTTTTTCCAGGAAATCTGGGGAACAAATTCGTAAGGCTCTTAAGAACAGGTTGCTGGCTACACCTATCTTGATAGCAATGTCGTGATAGCTAAAGTAGTGAATGTATGAAAGTGAGAACGTTGGTTTTCTGTATATGGTAAATTTGTATTCTGTCATGTCTCTGATTATTAAAACATCAAGAAAAGGAATTTTGTTGTATGTTTCCCATTCC